>NW_019416624.1:705473-974300 GCF_000390285.2 Anoplophora glabripennis | reverse complement strand
AAAATTTATATATGTTTAAACAACCCATTATTTGCTTCATCAACTGTATTTAAAAATTTGATTCTAGTAACGTATTTATTGTGATAAGTTTTATTGTTAATGTTTTTCATGTATTTTCTGTTACATTTCTGTAGTTGATCATTTATTTTTTTTATAATTTATTGTTTGTAGTTTATATTATTATAGAAATATTTTGTCTCTGTATGATTTAAATAAAATAACAGATTTTCCTGTTACATCATACATTGCATATTGAAATGGACATGTCTCGAAAGCAAGTAAATATTGGTAAAAACTTTATATCACAAAAATTACTCAAAATTTAATGATCTTTCAGATTGACAGCATTTTCGAGTTCCAGGAATCAAAAAATTTTTAGTATCGCCACGTCATCTATACAGAAAGATATGAACTAACAATTATAACTGTACCTTAGAGGTACCTAACAAACCCAGTTTCCGGAACTAAAATAAATTCTTTTCGGAGATATTAGCATNCGTATCAAAAGTGGAAAAATGCGAATAAATTAGAGCTTGCATGTAAATATCGAAGATCTCGGCGAAAATGCCAGTTTTCCCTATGATAGAGACACGGGCATGGCGCTCAACGTGGGGCTCGAATGGCGTTTTATATGAAATACTATTTTTACTCAGCTGATAAATTTTTAAATACTTCTGATATGCATATATTATACCTCGTTTTATTTCGATTAAACTTATCATATCCTAAGTTCTTATATATGTTTAAACAACCCCTTCATTGAACTGTATTTAAAAATTTGTATCTAGTAACGTATTTATTGTGATAAGTTTTAGTTATCTATAAAACTTACTTACTTAAAAAACATTATTGTTTTTTATATATTTTCTGTTACTTTTTCTGTAGTTGATCATTTGTTTTTTTTTATAATTTAATGTTTCTTATTGTTACTCAAAACTTAATGATCTTTCAGATGAACTGCATTTTCAAGTTCCAGAAACTCAATTTTTTTTTAGTATCGCCACGCCATTTATACAAAAAAATTTGAACTAACAATTCTAACTGCACTTTTGAGGGACCTAAATAAATTCATTTCGGGGATATTGGCAGCGGGAGTGTTAAATGGCACACCCTGTATATCGTATTCTTGTAAATGCCAAGGTATTCAATAAAATATTTTAAACTGGTTATGAAACAGAACATTTTGAGTTTTTCCTTATTAATATATGTGCTATTAAAAAAATACTCCTTAATAATGGTTATTAAATAAATTCAGTGTTAATTAGATCGCATTCCAGATCGAATTAGGTCTGAACTTGATTAAACAGACTTTTATCTCGTTGCGCAAGATTCACGCAGTCGCGGATTTTCTTAATTACCTCACAACCTAATGCAAGCTAATTTCCTAATATTTTCTATAAAAACACTTTCTCGCATTCCCAAATATGGCGCTTACTAGTTAGCATAATCCAGTGGCGTATAATTAACTACAAAGTAATAACATACTGAATGTGCCAGAACCCGATAAACACTTTATTTTAACTAATTAGATAATCAATAATCATTTGCGCTACGACATCCGTATATAGGGTGACACAATTTTATTCAGTAAAATAGTATCGCTTTTCTATACACGGTGTTGCAAATTAGTAGATCAAACTAAAATAATGGAACTTTTTTATGCCATTTTTCGTTTTGGAACCTCATTTTCAAAATACAGGGCGTCAAAGTCATTTTAAACATTATTTTTATGGATAACTTCGGTGATTTTAGAGATATTTGTTTGAAATTTGGCACCTATTTTTATCTTAAATCAGCACATTTTCTCTGTAATTTTGATCTAAAACATCAAAGCTCGAACGGAGGAAAGGAGAAAGAAGGGTTGTACTACCCATGGACTCCTTCAATTTTTTTAGTAGGTACATAGGAATATTTTTTTTAGATAGAGCGTTGTTTTATTCTTTTTCTTCACTCTTATAAGATTTTAATTTGGGACTTGATTTACGAGATTTTTTTGTATATTCTGACTGTTTTCGAAAAAGAATTTTTGGAACCAGGAAATGACAATTATCGAATGAAGCATATACCGCAGGCATCATTTTTTGTTAATTTTTTCTATTATAATTACATTTAAGGTGTTATATTAATTATCGTTTTTGTGCACGTGCGTGTAAAATTTCCAGCTTCGCAGATAAGTATACCTAAGTAATCACTTGTACGTACGTACGTTAGGTACATATTTTATTTTCCAACTATTGACAATAAGTAACTCTATTTATAAATATTTAATATTATTACACTCACCCATAGACTACCCTCTGTGATTCTGTATTAGAGTTTTTGCCCAATCTTATTAACAGCATTACAAAAATAGCGACGGTGTCGCGAAAAGAACAACTGGGCAGTGAGGATTCGGTTTTTAACTACGACAGTGTGGTTGTAAATTTTTGCGAAGACGTGGTGGATTTCATAACATCAATTATAATGTCGGTCATCATCATCATTCATAAAATATGTAAATTTTCGTGTTGATTATTGAATTAGAGANAATATTTTCTATAAAAACACTTTCTCGCATTCCCAAATATAGCGCTTACTAGTTAGCATAATCCAGTGGCGTATAATTAACTACAAAGTAATAACATACCGAATGTGCCAGAACCCGATAAACACTTTATTTTAACTAATTAGATAATCAATAATCATTTACGCTACGACATCCGTATACAGGGTGGCACAATTTTATTCAGTAAAATAGTATCGCTTTTTTATACAGGGTGTTGCAAATTAGTAGATCAAACTAAAATAATGGAACTTTTTATGCCATTTTTCGTTTTGGAACCTTATTTTCAAAATACAGGGCGTCAAAATCATTTTAAACATTATTTTTATGGATAACTCCGGTGATTTTAGAGATATTTGTTTGAAATTTGGCACCTATTTTTATCTTAAATCGGCGCATTTTCTCTGTAATTTTGGTCTAAAATATCAAAGCTCGAACGGAGGAAAGGAGAAAGAAGGGTTGTACTACCCATTGAATATTTTTTTAGATAGAGCGTTCTTTTATTCTTTTTCTTCACTCTTATAAGATTTTAATTTGGGACTTGGTTTACGAGATTATTTTGTATTTTCTGGGCAGTGAGAATTCGGTTTTTAACTACGCGAAAGTGTGGTTGTAAATTTTTGGGAAGGCGTGGTGGATTTCATAACATCAATTATAATGTCGGTCATCATCATAATTCATAAAATATGTAAATTTTCGTGTTGATTATTGAATTAGAGACCGTTATTTTGATTGTTTGATGTGTATTTCAGGCAGACACTATGTTTTCGGTTAATCTCATGGCTCTCGTGTGGCATAGAAGATAGAACAGTGTCGATTCCGTCCTATATGTATGTATTTTATTAGTGCAATCAGAATCTGTCATGTGATTGTGTTGCAGATTTTGGGGATCACACTGTTGCTCACGCTAGACTACTGCATACTTTTCGTGGTACTGCACCACTCTAGAACTTTCACGAGTCACGGTCAATTTTTTGTGGATATTTTAGTGTCTAGCCATACTTTGTAACATGGATTTTTGGAAGATTTTTGTCAGCAACATTGGATTTTGCAAATTTTGGCGAACTTTATTTGCAATAATCACTCGTAATTGTTTAATTGTTTTGTTAACATTAAAATGAAGATTTGCCCCTTCATTTCTGTTTGCTAAAAACGTACGTGTGGAGTAAACCTTTAACTTTAAGTAAACAATTGTTTAAATTTACTGTTGCATATTTCTAATGGTATACAAGCGCCGAAGAGCGGAGCTCGCGTTCGAAAATGAAAAGTTAAAGATTTACCCCACACGTACGATTTTGTTTTATGTTAATATGTTGAATAATGTACGACTACGGCTAACAGGCGCAAAATGTTAAGTAGCTTAGGATCTAAACGATGAAAATATATATTTTTTTAAATTGTAGGTAATTATGCTGGCTAATCTACCGTAATGGAATATTTTATAAATATACATAAATATACGTCCAAAAATTAAAAAAACGGTGACGTATAAAACTAGGGTGACGTATAAAACCTTACCAAAACTGCAAAAATGAAGATACTTGAATTTTGCAAATTGCTTTTGGTTTCTGCATATTTACACTATGTGTGTACCAAATTTCAAGTGTCAGCAAAGCTTCGAACAAATTTGGCAAAGTTTCGAGTTTCAGATGCCGATGAATGTATAACACCTTATAGAACAAAAAGTTTTGCTCTCCTGATTTTCGGCTTTAGCGTCATTATTGTATATATATTGAACTATAGTTTTCGAAAGTTTTATCACTTTTTGTTTATAATTGACATTTTTACAGCAACTTAAAAAAATTGGCGTTTTATACCGTTTTTTCAATCTCACGGCTTTGTTATTGCAAATTTCGTAATCGGACCACCGCCATTTTGTAGCTATTTTTATTACGAACAAAATCATGTCCTAAGCATTTTTTCGTAAAAAGTCATCCAGCTGAGTTATTTAAAGAAAACTACTAAAGAAAATGTTTCACTGTTAAATTGTTAAAAACTTTTTTCCTGATAAAATACTTTATCGGCAAATTAGCCTGTTATTGTAGGCCTGTGTAGTTATTTCCGAGTTATCAAGGTTTGATACAGGCCGAACCTCTACCAACTGGACTAAAAAAAAGATACAATTTAGAACAGTACATTATATGGTTCAAAGGAAACAAACAGCTTTCAAAGCAATTAAAATTAAATGAGACTAAAAATGAATGCATGAAATCCAAGACGACTCATTGGAAAGGCATGTTATTATTTTTCTACCAATTTTCTGTTTTACTAAAGACTGCTGCTTTAAAGTCGGTCCACCCTCTATACTGTTACAGAAATATGCAAATTAAATTATAACCCGGCACTGATGTAACAGATATCAGCATATACAAGAACAAAAATCCGACTGAATCTGATATCGTTTAGTATTAAAAGAATGTCAATTTAAATTATCTTAATGTATTTAGTATAATTTAGAACCGGTTAGCGGACAGTTATATTGATGTCCATTCTGTTTTGTTTTCGGATTCCGATTATTGCCCAATAAATTAAGATAGTGGTGAAAGTTTCGGAATTAAAATGGAAACTGGATGAATGCGTTTTGTCTTAAAAGTCTCGTCGGGATTTGGATTGTTTTAACGGCACATAAATAACGATCCCTAAATGGATACCGCGAGGCCCAAAATTAAACGTAGTCCCGGCGGTGTCTTGGTTACTGCAAGAGATAGAGAATAATTTTGTAGAATTTTACGACCTCTCTACACACATATCTTTTTTAATCTAATCATCCTTTTATAAAATTTGAAATTTAAGTGTAATAATATTCAGTAATAACAGAAAAAGGGTGGAATTATTGTAGATTGAAATATTAATAGTAATTACAGAATTTATTAATACAGGGTGTCCCATTTGAAACATATAATTTGTATGACAAACCTGACGCACCTTAATTTCGTTTCTTTTTTTCAAAACATTTATTTTAGTAACACAAAAGTATACAATTTTCACAGGAGACTTATTTTCCTAAAGTCAAAAATAAATAAGTTACCGAGGTGACCATTTTGGTGGGAAATTATGTACAACTGAAAAATAAAAGACGACTGGCGAAATGAATATTAATTTTCATTTAGAAAGAAAATGATGCCTGTCGGTTTTTGTCGAAAATCTCAAATTGTACTTATAAGAAAGATAATAAATTTGGCACACGTGTTATATTTATCCTAAGGACAGAAGCTTATAAGATAGGTGTAAGGTTGATAAATAAATATTTTTAGAGTTGTTTATGATTAGCTTATTGTATATATAATTATAGAGACATTCACCTTTTTATTAAAAATCAATTCTCATAAATATAGACATTATTTTCTAAATTTGATATGAGAATCTATGCTGTTTATTAGATTATACCTAAACAGTTATTTTTATCTAATTTAACAAATATTATTTTTAGCTTTAAATTGATTATGTAAATGTGAGTAAATGTACCTAATATACGACATTTCCCGACATTATATTAATGTACAGGGTGTTTTTAAATGAAGTAGCGAAAATGGTACCAGTGAATTTAGAGCCAAAAATAAGAGGATTGAAGTAAAAATACCTTATATGAAAGTTGCACACCTGAGGCGATATATCCTCTTAAAGGAGGGGACTGAAATTCACATTTTACTTTTTTTCTTCAATGTGAGGAATACTAGAGACACGAAACTGGGTATGAGCATCCTACTAATAAAGTTGTCTCAATTTTTCAATATTTGTTCGATCATTGGCGTATTTTATAAAGGAGTGAAACAGTCAACCCCATTGCAATATTTTTTTAGAAATTTTTTATATGTAGCAAATTATTTATTTGATTTATTGCGCAACTTTTTTACCTCTTGTAGTTTTTCGATAAAACTGATAGTTTTCTAGTAAAAAAATTAGATGCGTCATCGTTCACTAAAGGGATAAATGCGAAAATTTGTCGAAATAAAGTAGGCGGATGTCATAACAAATAAATTGTTATTTATCATATTAATAAATTGGCACTTTCTGTCAACCAATAAATTAGTACCAATTGATTAATTCATTATCAGAATAATCATGTCAAATAATAGGTATTTATACCAATGACATGCTCCAAGTGTTTTTCGGATCCAGAAAAAATAGTAACGCTGCAGTAAGATTATACCACCAAAGATATCGAAACCGACCGATTCCTCATAGACAAACATTGGCCTCGGTGGAAAGAAGGCTTCGCGAAACTGGTAAAATTTGGCCCATTGTTGTTGTTGCGGGAGGAGGGGTAACGTCCGAACTGTTGACACTGAGGAAGCTATACTGGAACATCTAGAACAAGACTGTGGTACAAGCACAAGACAGGTGTCCAGGCAACTGCAAGTTTCTCACAGTCTTGTGTAAAATGTAACTCATGAAAATCTTTTATACTCTTTTCACCATCAACCCGTGCAAGAATTTAATGACCCTGATTTACCTAACCGCGTGGATTTTTGTCAATGGTAGATTAATGTTTCCAGACATGACTTAAATTTCCTAATGAATATACTTTTCACCGATGAAGCAAATTTTCCTAGAGTAGGTGCAGTAAACCTTCATAATGTTCATTCATGGTCGGAAGAAAATACTCATGAAATAAGTATTTGTTTCAAGATGTCAACATAATTTCAGTTTAAACGTTTGTATAGGAATTGTGGGAAATACTCTAGTAGGTTCTTTTATTCTTCCACACAGGCTTGAAGCAGCCGAGTATCTTAGATTTTTGAATGAAAATCTTCCAACATTACTTGAGGATGTACCCCTCGCTATACGTCAGGTGATGTGGTATATGCACTATGGGGCGCCTGCACATAGTACACTTGCCGTTAGAGAATGGTTATTCAGGCAGCAGATGACCTTCGCAATAACCAAGAACTGTTTGTGCGAGTGCGTTATAACTTCAACAGACGTATTAGGTTATGCTTGCAGCAAAATGGAAATTATTTCGAGAATATTCTTTAAATTTAATTTTGCATTTCTTGTTTTTAGTTTGTATTAAATTTTAATTCAGGTAAATAACTTTACCTAATACATGTCCCATAGTAATAAGTTATCAAACATTTTTCATTAATTAATAGCAAATTATTCTTAATGTTATTATTAAATTAGCAGCTTATTGACAGAAAGTGTCAATTTATTAATATGATAAATAACACTTTATTTGTTGTGACATCCGCCTACTTTATTTTTACAAATTTTCGCAATTACCCCTTTAGTGAATGACTGCGCATCTATTTTTTTTTACTAGAAAACTATCGGTTTTATCGAAAATTTACAAGAGGTAAAAGTTGCGGAAATAATCAGTCTTCCCAATAAATATTTTTAAATAAATGCTTTGCTTCGTATAAAAAATTTCTAATATGATATTGCGTTGTGGTTGAATATTTCACTCCTTTATAAAATACGCCAATGATCGAACAAATATTGAAAAGTTGTCTCTTTATTAATAGGATGCTCAAACCAAGTTTTGTGTCTCTAGCGTTCCTAATGTTAAAGAAAAAATATTAAAATGTGAATTTCAATCCTCTCCTTTAAGAGGGTATATCGCCTCAGGGGTGCAACTTTCATTTAAGGTATTTTTACTTCAATCCTTTTATTTTTGGCTCTACATTCACTGGTACCATTTTTTGCTACTTTATTTAAAAACACCGTATATACTGAAACTTAAACAGACTGATTTATTTTGAAGTTCTGACAGCATTAGAAAGTGATTTCGACATAAAGTCAAATTCTGCATTCTTTGTATGAATTACTGTTTTTTCTATGACAAAATGAAACTGATAGAACTCCTTTATTTCCCTACAAAAAATTTTAAGGACATTATTGACTGAAAAGTCAAAATATAAATTATACCGGATTAGAACTAACTAACACAATACTACAGAACTATCGTAAACTATTAGATATACAGGGTGGCTGAAATTATAAAAAAGTTGGGCAATATTTTGGCGAAACTGTCTTTTAAATTAGATCTGAAATATTTGCAAAACTAGATTGCAAAATATACTTAATGAAAAAACTGAAAAATATGTTCTATATTTTACACTGATTAGACAAAATGAATTAGTCGAAATATTTGGATTTGATTTCAGAAAGAATTTCAGTAACATATTATTGCGCAAGTGTTTTGTAGTTTGAATCACCCTGTATCTCTAATAATTTGCGGTATTCCTCTTCCTATGCTTCTACCAGGGTTCATCTTCTAAAAATTATCTTTATTTCAAAATTTGATTACTATGAAGAAACAGAATTTTCTGTGATGTTAAAAATAACTTTCTCTGTGTATGAAAATATTTAATTTTTTGCGTACCCACACAAAGAAAATAAGTTTTGAATGAAAATAAAGCCATTGGCGACAATTTAGAATTTAAAAAAATCTTCGTTACAAAAGTGACATATTTCAGTAATAAACAAGAAGCCAAGACATTATGGAGACAGAAAAAATTATATAATAATATTGTAGTGAATAGCACCACCAGCGGCATTTTAAAAGTATTGATTGTGAACAAAGCAAGTAAGTAAGTTTAGAGATCTGGCTCAAGACATCCAACACTCATATAGTTAGAAGGTCTTGTCAGGTTTTTATAGCATTTTGCACTACCTACAAAATAAAAAACTATTAGCCTGAGTGGTATAAAGAGATTAAAATGAAAGCACAACGATTTCACAAACAACTGCCTCACATTACTTGCAAATTGATGACTGATTTGTTTAAATCTTCCAGTTAACCCGTTGACCTTTAATTCAATCACGAACAAAATCTATGATTTAGTTAACAGCACAGAAAGAGGCCTTTCACTGTTTTTTTCTATCATCTCTTAGCCCGGTCTAAATGTGTTCCCATTAAATACTATTACGGTTCACAGTTAACGTCTACATTCCTTAATAATGACAAAGGTTGTTGTTTTTTAGTAGAATGTTCTTTACTGCTTCTGAAGTTCTATATATACGAGAATTATTTTATTTCACTTGCAGTGCTGCTGATAATTTAATCTTATAAATTATATACAGGGTGTTTCTTAATAACGTGCTAATATTTAAGGAAATTATTCTTGGGTCCATTTTAAGAAAAAAACCTTTATATGAACATATGCCCTAAAAGTCTTAACTTCTGAACTACAGGGTGCTAAAGTTTTATGAAAAAACATTTTTTTATGATAACTTTGGTATTTATGATATTTTTTCAAATTTGGTACATGCCTTCTATTCATCGAGATGCATTTTCTGATGTACAAACAATTTTATTATTTTTGCCAGTGGCGTCTGTACAGGTTTCGTATTGAATATTTTTGAAGAAAAATATGTTAGGTTTAAAAATTACAAAAAAGAATAATGCAATTTTCAAATTGAAAGACACAGTAAATCTCTCAAAAGGTTGGATTTATTAAATCCGATAAGGAGTTCTAATAAATAAAAATAATTGTTTTACTGACTGTATATTTCTTTCTTTGCAGTTTTTAATTTACAGTATGGCAAAGTGTCTAAAAAAAACATATAATGGATGAGGCAAATAAAACATTTTAAATCTATTTTTATAAAATATACCTAAGTATCCCCCTAAAATTGTTATGAATCACTAGTTCCTGTTATAGTAGATATTGAAATTTGAAAGATCTGTCACCAAACAACTGGATTTTGCAAACACTTTAAACACTTTTTTCGCAAATAAAGTGACATTTAACAGGTGCGAAAGGAGAAACATAACGGATAAAAAAAATAAGCAAAATATGTATTTATTATGTTCAATTGTGAGCCAAAAATGTAGGTATATGCATTTTTTAATAACGTAACGTATTTAATGAATATTCTGCAAGGTCTGCTCTCGACATCATGATCGAAGTAGGAACAATGCAACCAATTTATTGTTAGAATGTTTGACAAGGCAAAGCAAGGGTTCTGGTACCATTGTTTTGCTTTACAGGCATAGATTGGACATTGTTTCAGATAAGTCACTTTTAGTACGTAACGACCCTTTAAATCAGTTATTTGTTGGCGCGATTGTGTTTTAATGGAAAATGTCTGTCAAATTATTTGCCGCAAGTCTTTCTAAACACTTTTTTTCGCGAACATATAATTTTAAATTTTTTCTGTTCCCGTCTATAATTTAAAATCGGCTTGAAAAATCTAACCGTTCGCCCACGATTCATAAAGAATTCTCAGTTTAATGTTGCAATAAGAATATTAGAAAATTTCTTCGAAAAAGCTCTATTTTGCAACTTCAGCGAGTGCATAGAATTTTTTTTAAGTTATTTTTCCCACCTTACATTTTTACATTCGAAAAATAATCGATGGGTCAAAGTTGTAGGAAATTTCCTTGTCATTTTAAAACTGTAGTTAAAAACAAAATTAAATATTGCATTTCAGAGCTAAATTGCAAACGTAGGTATATCTTTTTTTCATAAGGGGTCCTATATGTATATTTTTACGTACTTGGATAGTGATACAAAATTTGATATACATATATACCTCTAGTAATAATAGAAATAACCAAAAAAGCCTAAAGAATTTATTATTAGCATATTTTATATACAAGGTGTTCCTCCAAAAAAAAAAATATATGTTTGACGGAGATAAAAATCTTCGAAATGCAACATTCAAATGTTTTTTTACAGTTCCAAAATCACAAGAAAATTTTCTGCAATGTTAGCCCAAAAAATTTTGTCCTAAACGACCCACCCCAGAATGTCGGTAAATCGGTGTTCTTTTTTTCAGAATTAAATCGAAACGTGTCGGTAAGTAAGTTGCTGATTGCGAGAAGTTTTTTTCCTAGAGGCCCCCATAGAGCTTGCAGTCCTGGGACACCCCAAGTAATAATTGTAGCTACGCCCATGCATACTTTTTGGATCTGTTACACTTCTTGTCTTAATACTTAGGTTCTTGTCTTAATAGGTTAGTTTACCTACTAATCATATCAGCGTTTCAATTTATGATACAAAAAGATATACAGGGTGTTCCTAAATATCATGTACATAAGAATGGGGCTTAAGAATGGGGCAATTCTTTGGCTTATTTCATGACTAAAAGTTCATATAAACATAGGTCCGCAAACCCTTCGTTACCGATCTACAGGGTGTTGAAATTTTAAATCGTTTTTTATTTTTTTTCTCGATAACGGTCGCAGATACGAAAAAATCATAAGAGGCAAAAAAGTTTCTCAATCAAACATAAAATCCAACTTTTATTTTAGAATCTACCAACGAGGCACCGCACAAATGTTCAGGGGAAGAAAAGGGGGTATGAACCTCGAAAAAATATCACTTTGTAGAAAGAATATCACGACCATTTGGCATGCCCAATAATGTAAGCCCTACAGCGTAACCTATATTCCAAATTTCAGCTAAATATCTCAAAAACTGTGGGAGCTATAGGGAAAAAACTAAAAAAATCTTTCAAAATAAACACCCTGTAGATTCGTAACGAAACGTTTGCGGACCTATGTTTATACGAACTTTTAGTCATGAAATAAGCCAATTTTTACTTCTTTCAAGTCAATTCCAGTAGTAAAGTAATGCTTCCGCTAAAATTATTTCTCATTTTCAGTTCATGTAGGGCCCAACGTAAGTTATATGCAAGTCATTTTGCATGGCCTACATAATTATTTTTTAATACTAGGAAAAACTATTTTCCATTGAACCAAACAACGAAAACTTCAAATAAAATAAAGTAGACACAATTCAAATAGTCACCTTTGCGAAGTAAAATAAAAACAGTAAATCGTGTTTTTCTAAGTCTACTTCCAAAACTTTAGGAAACAAATTTGTTGTCCAAGTTGTTCCTTGGATCATTTTAGATTAAAAAGACCGTAACGCAACAAGTGTCTGAAAATATTGATTTTCAAGATTGGAGGAACGGTTAAAAAAAATTTCATATTTATTCAGTAGGTATCTTAAATAGATAAAACTGCGGTTAATAATTTATATAACCATAGGCAAATATTCATAGTCTTTCATTTCATTCATTTAGAGGCGCTCTCATTGAGAAACTCAAAATTCTGACGCAATTGAGTATTTTGGAAATTATAGATACTATTAATTCCCAGTGTTATCTCTAACAAAAATCTGTAAAAATGAACTAAGTTATTTTCCTGTTTGTTTTATGCATGGGTATTTTTTATTTGAAATCCACAAAGTATTGCTTTGTATCTACTGACACAGAGTGACCTACTAATTTGTAGTACTATGAAAGCATGACTAGTGTTGCACCAAGCGAAATAAATGTTTTAATCAATAATATACTGAGAAACAACTAGGTACTAGGCACTGAGCAGTAATGTCATTTAACATATGACATATGCTTTATAGGTTATATCTTAATAACACTATGTATGACATACTAATAAATTCGAAACCGGTCTATGCCCAGTGGTTCTCCTGACCAGTGATCTTAGCTATTGGCTGACTAGGGTGTAATGTTGAATGGAGCAAGAAGTAGCTGTTTCCCTCAAAATTATTATTAGTTAGTTATTAAAGTGTTACTACAATGAAATGTTCGGAAAATATCGCTTTAATTTTGCACTAAATCAGAAAAACTCATACCAAAATCGTTGGCGATAGATTAGAGGAAGATCTGTTAACAATTTAAAGTCTTTATGCTTCTGGTTAGAATATGCTTAGCAATTCAGCTTGTTCGTGGAAGCTAATAACATCGTTTTGTTAAGAGAATGAGGGACATAACTTGCCTCGGTTAACTACTTGCCGGCGATGCCATAAATTAAAATATCAATGCAATCTGGTCATTTCTAATCATGTGGCAAGTAAGATTACATCGCCCGGTGTAAAAATCTCAGCGTCTATTCTCGGCCTACCTGTTGCACAAATCATAATCGACTGGCCATATTTCTTCGGAAGAATTTTTACTTATATATGCGTGCGCTTTTCCATAGGAGATGCAGCTTTTTACCTGCAATTGCTCTGGAACACGGTATGAAATTCCAATCAATTTATATTATACACGGCAGACAAGGTAATAATATAATTTATAGTGGCATTATTCCCGCTCGGAGCTCAGCTACATACCTTTTGTTGAGCGAGTCGTAATTTTTAAGTGCGCTTACCTAAATAACACACCGTCTCCCTTTTGATTAAATGATTAGCGGTTAAGTGATTTGTGCGTACACCGAGAAGATGCTAATATGAGTTATTTGGTGCCATTAATAAATTTGACTTCGTCGCTCGTAATCGATAATAACCTTCCTTCACACTACGCCAAAACAATCGCACGTATAGGTGTGACTTTTTTTATTTTCCAAGCGCCAGACCAGTTCCCGTCGATCGGTGACCACGTTGCGGTTTCTCGACTGGTAAAAACAGTGTTTACAATTCGTTAATACCTGCTTCCATGTGTCACACTGATATATTGCTGTGCTATGAAAGCTCTTTTTTTCCGTAAAATGTAAAACAAAAATATGTTAAGCACATCCTTTAAAGCAGGATCTTACTTGATCACCATGACTCATGAGTACACATCTGCCTAAACACAAAATAGTCTCGTACTAAATAATTTACAGTTAGAGATGTATTATTGATTTTTCAAGTGGGTTAGTGATTGCATATAAACTGCATTATAATGCACCTAATTAGAGTTAGTGATAGTTTTTACAAAGTTGTACGAGTATAACATAACATAAAACACACCACAGAAATGAGACAACCCCCAAATTCAAAGCCAAAGGCTGTGAGGAAGGGGGCTACACTTGGAAAAACGCGGACAAACACCCATTATCCATCGACATTGCCACTGCCGACGCTAGGGATCGAACCTGGACCAGAATAGGAAGTCTGGCTGAGAAATGCTTGCCATCGCACTCTCGACTGACCACGCTACCTACCGTGGTGATCAGTATTAGCCCAGAAAATATAGAGTTGGACGCGACTTTTTGTTTCGGCAAGCTGAATTTATCACTACATATGCTAAATATTATGTACAAAAACATATTAGTTTTCACAGTCATAAAAATGGGGGGAAGATTGTTTACAGGCTGGTTAATTGCATAATTTTTAAGTAAATTCACGTTTTTCGCTTATAACTTTTTTCCGTTCATTTCCACGAGAAATCAGTAAAGTACTTTTTTTCGGCCTCAAAAGACCTACAAAACCAGCCCTCGAGCGTCAAAAAATATTGATTACATCAAAAGTTATAAACAAAGGTTTATTTATGACTATTGAATTAAACATTTATAAACTGCGTTATTATTACCAGAACGTTTTGGCATCGCATCCTTATCACTGTCAAATAACTGGAATCGGTAAGTTGAATAGTTATGGCCTTATTAACAAATTAACTAATTATTAGTCTGGACGATCCCGAGCATGTTTCACAATGGCACTGATTTTTTTCATGGTAGATTTCATAATAATACATTGAAATCTATATATATTTTTTAATTTCAAATTTGAAACCTGGAATTTTTGTTTATTTTTTAGCCTCAGTTGCAAAATGAAATATACGACGCACGCGCGTGATATAGTTATATGTTATTACATATTCGGAAAGCATATGAAAAAAGCTTTAATTAAAAAAAAACATCAAGATTCGTTGAAAACCAACGGAGTTACAGACTGTCAAAGTTGACGGTTTATTGTTAAAGTTTTTGAAAAACCACATTTTTTCAATTATCCGTGAAGTTGATTGACGTAGATTGACGAATTTTGGGGAAATGATGTAACTAATTAAAAATAATGATTCAGTATATTTCTTTATAGGTCTGTCAACCAGTGGCGGAGATTAAGGAGAGCTTTGTCATTAAAACCCACAGAAAAAATACGCGACTGGATTTTCAGAAAAATTGATAGGCGCGTTTAATTTACTGTTTTTAATAAAAAAAGGTCTCTTACATTTTCTTAACACAATAAACCATTCTGGAGTTATTTTCTTTGTTCATATTTAATTTGAAAATGATTTCTAATAGGTGGAAAATGAAGCAGATTTAAGTCTACGAATCTTAAATGGTTGTCAGCAAGTCAGACAAATGCCAGCAATTTTTGGAAATGTACGACAGTCGTTGAGGCGGACTGCTCGTCGCTTGTGTTGCTGTCAATAGTGGACATTTTCATTTTGCTGGCATTTGTCTGACTTGTTGACATCCATTCGTGATTGCTGTCTTAAATCTGCTTCATTTTCCACTGGTGTTTCATTTTCCATTTTAAACCATGAATACATATTAGAAATTATTTTAAAATTAAATATGAACAAAAAAATATATAACTCGAAAATGTTTTTTGTGTGAAGAAAATGCAAGAGACCTTATTTTATTACAAATATGACAGTACCTAAATTAACTGCGCATATTAATTTTTCTGAAAGGTGGCGTAGTTTTTCTAAGGGTTTTAATGGCAAAACTCCCCTGAGTATCCGCCACTGGTTGACAGATATATATAGAAATACAACGAATTATTGCCTTTAGTTAGTTACATCATTTCCCCAAGTTTCGTCAATCTACGTCAGCGTTAACGCCCTCTGCCTTGGAAACCAGTAACCTGTTTATTAAAGCTTTTGGGCCTAAAATGACCCAAGGAATCACCCCCTTAATTTATGACATAGACTTAGGCTACACCCTGTAGAATGTGCTGTGATGAAGTTCCATCTTGTCCCGCTGGTTTTATTCGTTTCATTCAAACTTTACAATTCCATGATCACCCTGCAAGAAATATTTCATAAAATAGTGACGATAATTTTACATTTCTTCGCAACGGGGTAAATGACTTCACACAGTAGTTTAAACTGAAGTTAGTTAGATAAAAAAGTGCATGTTTACAGTATTTGTTAGAATCTGTACGTTAACTAAGCACATGTGAAATGTGAATTCAAAACCAATGCACAACGAACTTCTAGATAATCGTGATTGGGTCTGAAAAAATATTTAAATGAGTCACCTGATGATAAACAAATGAAAAGCGCGTAGATCCATCATTACCAAGGAATGCTCAAAAATATACGACATTATAATTTTTTTAGGTACCTATTCAGCGAATATGGAAGTTTCATTTTAACTAAAAAGATCCGGATAAGAAATAGACTGCCTTGCCAAGAAAATTTTTCTAAATAATGCCAAATTGTCTTCAGAGATCCAATGTAAACTTGACATAGGTCATCAGACAATCAAATGGGACTTCATGGGAGTATACACAGTTGAGTTATGGTAATACAGTATCGGAATTGCAGAAATTGTAAAGAAAAAAATGTAGTTAAATGGAAAGAAATCCATTTTTAAGACTCAAATAAAAACAAATAGGTATTTATTGCATTTCCGAAAATGTAGTCTTGTGCGTCAGAGTTTCTTCTTCTGAAGAAAGTAATATACCTCTCGAAACGTCAAGAAATTGCTCAGCCATCTACAGTAACCTTTCTATTTCTAAGATTTTTTTTCTTATAGGTGCTATTTTGAATATTTTACAGAACGAAAAGACGAAGAGAAGCACTCTTTTGCTTTCCAACGATATAAGCGCAAAGAATCGATAAAGAGTAGAACAATAGGTATTTAATATTATTATTATATTTTTGGATACATACTTAAATACGTACGTTTTATAAAAATGAGAGCGACTTGTTCTCAGATTAAAAGTTATGAAAGCAAAAATTGCATCAGTCACCTTAAAATATTTCAGTAGATAAGATTTTTAAAAAGTAAGACTAAGAAATGTTCATTTTCATTTTGTGGTCATTACAGTTAAATATAGAATTAGGTCAGGCAATTGGAATAAATTTTAAAAAATCCCAATAAAACTTTAAACGAATTTTGATTTGATGAAGTTGAAATTCAAAAATTAATTAAATTTAGTTGAGTTAGCTTGAAGATAAAATAAAAGTACTTACGTTACACACGTATCAGCCGCTTGTACTCAAAATAATGGGAACATACTTAACTTTGACTGAAAATAGCAACAGTTTTTTAAATAAAAATTATTCTTAATTTTCACTATTTTCAGTCCATACACGAGGTAAAAAAGTTGGACATATTTATTCAACTAATTAAGTTCCTCTGTCGGGGAAAGCAAACTGTATATTTTTTAAATTATTCCTAATACCTCTCCACTAGATTGACATTGCAGTTTTCGAAATACTATGAAATTTCGAATTTTATCTCTATAAACTTGGTCGCCTTCTGATTAGATATATGTTTGGGTTGATCTCTCAATTTTTACACCAAGAATTATTCTTGTTGACCCGAAATTTTGTGGCAATATGGTTTTTACTATAAAGAGAAATAATAAATAGATATAATATGGCCCAAATTGAATTTCCTTATATACGATGTAACTAAAATGCTTGGCCAAACTTTAATGCAGGATTCTGCGTTGTAAATTAAGAAAAAATGTCCTAGAAACGCTTCATTTTCGAAATCCAGGATGTTCAAAATTAATGTTCTTGCTCTATTTCAAGTTAAAAAAAACTGATAAGAGGAACCACATAAATAATATTTTATTTTACTCATGGATAATGCAAATTCTTGAATTATATTATCACAATTTCAAAAATATCTGGTTATAACGACATGTAGTAATAACTATTTACATATAATATGGCCCAAAAATACTATGATATTTAACATTCATAATCGCAAATACCCTTTGATATGAACTTTGAAAGCGATATCTCAGAAACTGTAAAAGTTATTAGAAATGTTCTTAAACTAAATGTTTGCTTTAACACCCTGTATCTTTCTTTAATATAAACTATTGGATAAAGGCAAGTTTAATTAAATTGTAATATTTTAATATTTAGAATCCTTTCTTGCTCTGTGACCAAATACTTATAGAATACCCGTATATCTAAAATTATTGCTTTAAAAAAAAGTTTAGAAGACAGAGTAATACCAACAACTTTTTTATATTTGACAAGTTAACTAAATTTACTCAGTACATAGTTTTCATAGTTTATTCAATTACTTTACATTTCAATTGCAAGCGAGCGAAGGAGAAACAGATTTTGTTGAAAAAAAGTAAGTAAATGTTTTTGTAGGTATGAAAAACTTATCTTATTCTAACTAGGCAAAAGCAAATCTACAAAATCTCTCACATTTCATTTTATGTTTTGGATAAAATCTAATTGATAATAAAGTTGGTGCTATAAAAACAGTAATTTTGGGTTTTCGTACTTAGTTGTATACTAATTGTGAATTGGAGTTCCAGCAAGTGATTGATAAGTACCGAAACAAACGTTTGAAAGTAGTAAGCCCTACTATTTCTCAAATTATTATCTACTTCATAACTTGTATGTTTATTATTGCTTTAGTAGTTAAGGTTCTTCCATTAATGTGTATTAAGAAAGGCAAAACAGTTTTTAATATGCCTGTATGCAAGAATGAAGCAAAACAGTACAAGGCATGCACTAACCTCTATTTTGGTTGCACCTACGTGATCCAAAAAAAAGTATAATCTCGAAACCCAACCAGAACTCTCAACTTCTCCATACAAACACACAAAACCCCCAAAATTTTAAATGTTGCTGTCCATAATGATTAAACATTAATTATAAATCACTACAAAACTCTTCACGGTAATTTACACTATAATTATTAAAATATTCCTTTACAAAACTGAATAAAATTAGCACACAATAATCTACGATGGTCTCAACACGGCGCTACAGGGACACTGCATTGCATTGTTTTCTTAATTTGGGCGTGGACAGAGGTAGCGCACTTGATTTTTGATTCTCTAGCGTATTGTCGGTCGTGAACGACTACTGTCAATTTAACGAATTTAGGTCCGGTTTGTTAAAGTATCATAAATCATAAATACGTTAGGTAATTGATTAAACCTATGTAGGTATGTATATATAAATTTTTTAATACAAAATCTTCCGCTAGCTAATTCTTTTTTATTCCAGAAATTTATTTTACAGAAGGGCTTTTTGAAGTTTTGTGGTAAGATAAATATATTCAGCATTCAACATCATATTATTGATATGTTTTGTATTGGCCAACTATTTTTTTGTTTGATAATATTTGGAATTATTCAAATTTCGTGTCTGAAAACATACATAGGTATTGTATTTTTGAAACCGAGAGAGTTGCACTGAACTAAATTTGTATAGGACATGGCTAATACAGTGCAAAACATCGCCTTAATGTTAAAAATGTTGTCACCGCCGTTCTTGGTGGTGAAAATTCGAAATATTTGGAATTATTCTAATTTCGTGGCTGAAAACATACATAGGTATTGTACTTTTGAAACTAAATTTGTACAGGACTTAGCTAATACGATGCGAAACATCGCCTTAATATTAAAATTGTTGTCACCGCTGTTTATGGTGGTGGAAATTCGAAATATTTGGAATTATTCAAATTTCGTGGCTGAAAACATACATAGGTATTGTATTGTTGGAACCTAGAGAGTTGTACGAAATTAAATTTGTACAGGACATAGCTAATACAATGCGAAACATCGCCTTATTGTTAAAAATGTTGTCACCGCCGGTCTTGGTTGTGAAAATTCGAAATATTTGGAATTATTCAAATTTCGTGTCTGAAAACATACGTAGGTATTGTATTTTTGAAACCGAGAGAGTTGCACGAAACTAAATTTGTACACGACATAGCTAATACTATGCGAAACATCGCCTTAATGTTAAAAATGTTGTCACCGCCGATGTCAACCATAATGGTGCAGAGGGTCCAGTGTCTTCGCCAGCCAGATTGCCATATCTAAACCCCCCTGGACAAAAACACAACTACTGCAACGAATAGAAGACGGGTGTAATGAATTAAAGAACCCACCACAAGATATTAGCTTCTATTAATTCCATTAATAGAAGATGTCAGAAATATATCGATGTGGGTGGTTCGCATTTTGAACAATTGTAAATACGTAACGTTAATTTTGTTTCTTGTTTAGTTGCTGTTTTTATTATTATTTTGATTTAAATTGTTCTTATTTGTAAAGAATATTAAGCCTTCAGGGAAAACTAAAACACGCCAGGAACAATACCTCACAGGTGGTGTAGAAAGGAGTGTAAATAAATTTGTTGATGTGCTTACAAATTGCACTCACTTTTAAGCATAAACATATTCTTGTAATACTATGGTTAGAAGTGTCTGCACAAGAGGATTGTATTGGCATAAATAAATAACTTGAGAATGGCGTATCTTAGGGAAAAAAATTAAAGTCACCTTTTTTATATATTTTGTGCATTAGAATATAAATCAGTTACAATGACCTGTAAAAAATGCAGTGGCGTAGGTTTTTTTGTAATAAAAGGGATGACCCCTATCCAGTTGTACACCACTGGTTGAACCTTTAAAGCTCATACTTCAGGGAATATAAGGCCTACTATCATAGATTATATGTACCAAATTTTTTTGAGATCGCTTGATAGATTATTCCGGAGATATACACAAAAACTCAATTCTTTTTTAACAATTTCAACACCCAGAATCTCTAAAACGATGTTTATAAGGCAAACACATATTATTTGAAAGAGATCTATCTGCTCTCGAAGTTTCCTGCATAAAATTCGAACCACCTTGTAAATGCAACCTTTTCCAAGATCTCAGGATCTATTTTAATTTTTTATTTCACAAATATATAATTCCAGTCTAATTCTTCACTAGATCACTAAAGACCTCCATGTAGGCATACAAGTCATCCCCTAAAAGCGGTATGGATTCCATGCTTCTCTATTTTGGAATAAGAAAATCTACTTTTATTTGATTTGCAGGCTATTGTGGCAGTTGTTACTGGTAGAACAATTTCCGGGTCGGTGCCACGTCGGCAGTTTAGATTTCTTGACGTTTCGAGAGACATATCGCTCTTTTCAAAAACCGAAAACTTTCAGAGTTACTTCTGAGGGAGAGAGCGATACGTTAACAAACCTAATTTATTTTTATATTATATTAAATTTAAAATATAAGTTTACTTAGTTTTTACTATTTCTGTCTGCTAGTTAAAAATGGCGTCTTCTTATCTGCAAAATGTGATTATTGTTCTTTTCTGACTAAACTCCGTATCCATAACTCAAGAAATGCTTAAATAAGCATTTCTTGAGTTCACGAACAAGTTTGTTAAATGCACTTTTTAACGAAAACAAAAATTAAAGGCACTTTGCTTAAGGAATTTCACATTTTGAAATTTTTTGGACGCTCTGTATGTATTTATTACATATTTGATTACAGCCCCTGAGTTCCCTAAATAAGCCAAACTTTTTATCGAGAGCAACTTTTCCTCGAAAAATTAACAATAAAAAAGTTTACAAGCGTGCGGTACCGCATCCGGAGACACACTGTATATGTCATATCCATGTAAAAAAATAATTCATGCGCATTTAACGCACTATAAAACAGTTGAATTAGACACACACTAATCTTCATTTAACAAAATAATAGTCAATTCCGTTAATTCCCTTTTTGTCTTATTTGTCCACAAATTTTTGATTTTACGGATTCTCTCTTGTGAACTATGATATTCATATACAGGGTGTCCCGGAAATGGTGGGCAATCTCTCGGATATGGATAGATAATGAGAAAATAATGTCACAAGTTCATATAAAATTTTTTCCTCCGGGCTCACCCTGTAGAGTTATTAGTTCTTGAGTTGAGAATTAAAAATGTTTTTTTTGCTGTAACTTTTGTATTTTTCAATAAATTTTGAAAATTTTTTAACTGGATCTATAATTTTTGAAGCTGCTTTGGATGATAATATGAAATCCTCGATAATAATTATGGGGGCAAGGGGGCAAAGCACCCCCAACCAAAATTTCTTGAAAAAAATGTTTGTTCCACTATACCCCAAATTTTCCATCATTTTATAAAAATTTATGGCATTTTACGTAAAAAAGGTATACTCGTTGAATATTCATAAGATTTTCATTCATAGGATTCCGGATCGCAAAACTTTCGAACGTATTGATCAAAGATTAAGAGAAACTGGTAAAATACGATTACCTTTATTAAACAAAATGGATATTAAATAAATTGAACGACTACTGTCAATTTAACGAATTTAGGTCCGGTTTCTTAAAGTATCATAAATCATAAATACGTTAGGTAATTGATTAAACCTATCTAGGTATGTATATAAATTTTTTAGTACAAAATCTTCCGCTAGCTAATTGTTTTTTATTCCAGAAATTTATTTTACAGAAGGGCTTTTTGTTTTGTGGTAAGATAAATATATTCAGCATTCAACATCATATTATTGATATGTTTTGTATTGGCCAACTATTTTTTTGTTTGATAATATTTGGAATTATTCAAATTTCGTGTCTGAAAACATACATAGGTATTGAATTTTTGAAACAGAGAGAGTTGCACTGAACTAAATTTGTATAGGACATGGCTAATACAGTGCAAAACATCGCCTTAATGTTAAAAATGTTGTCACCGCCGTTCTTGGTGGTGAAAATTCGAAATATTTGGAATTATTCTAATTTCGTGGCTGAAAACATACATAGGTATTGTACTTTTGAAACTAAATTTGTACAGGACTTAGCTAATACGATGCGAAACATCGCCTTAATATTAAAATTGTTGTCACCGCCGTTTATGGTGGTGGAAATTCGAAATATTTGGAATTATTCAAATTTCGTGGCTGAAAACATACATAGGTATTGTATTGTTGGAACCTAGAGAGTTGTACGAAATTAAATTTGTACAGGACAAAGCTAATACAATGCGAAACATCGCCTTATTGTTAAAAATGTTGTCACCGCCGGTCTTGGTTGTGAAAATTCGAAATATTTGGAATTATTCAAATTTCGTGTCTGAAAACATACATAGGTATTGTATTTTTGAAACCGAGAGAGTTGCACGAAACTAAATTTGTACACGACATAGCTAATACTATGCGAAACATCGCCTTAATGTTAAAAATGTTGTCACCGCCGATGTCAACCATAATGGTGCAGAGGGTCCAGTGTCTTCGCCAGCCAGATTGCCATATCTAAACCCCCCTGGACAAAAACACAACTACTGCAACGAATAGAAGACGGGTGTAATGAATTAAAGAACCCACCACAAGATATTAGCTTCTATTAATTCCATTAATAGAAGATGTCAGAAATATATCGATGTGGGTGGTTCGCATTTTGAACAATTGTAAATACGTAACGTTAATTTTGTTTCTTGTTTAGTTGCTGTTTTTATTATTATTTTGATTTAAATTGTTCTTATTTGTAAAGAATATTAAGCCTTCAGGGAAAACTAAAACACGCCAGGAACAATACCTCACAGGTGGTGTAGAAAGGAGTGTAAATAAATTTGTTGATGTGCTTACAAATTGCACTCACTTTTAAGCATAAACATATTCTTGTAATACTATGGTTAGAAGTGTCTGCACAAGAGGATTGTATTGGCATAAATAACTTGAGAATGGCGAATCTTAGGGAAAAAATTAAAGTCACCTTTTTTATATATTTTGTGCATTAGAATATAAATCAGTTACAATGACTTGTAAAAAATGCAGTGGNATACAAAAGTTACAGCAAAAAAAACATTTTTAATTCTCAACTTCAAGAGCTAATAACTCTACAGGGTGAGCCCGGAGGAAAAAATTTTATATGAGCTTGTGACATTATTTTCTCATTATCTATCCATATCCGAGAGATTGCCCACCATTTCCGGGACACCCTGTATATCCATGATATGGATGTTAATTTTGGAAATGTTTAAGTTATATCAATTTTACAATTTCTACAAATTTCTGTCTTATTCCTAATGAAACACTCATAAAGTTGCAGTAATAAAAATAATTGTTTTCCATTTCAAACAAAAGATATTAAAATATGCCCATTTCAATTCGATTGAATGGCATCCTTTCCGGTGATACCCTTCGCCATATTTTATTTAGATTGTCCTTTATTGCGAGCGAGACGGCAACAATATTTCTGACCCTGGAACATCATGCATATTTCAAAGCTCCAAGGAGAAACGATCTCACTGCATTACGAGACGATGATGGATTCGCTCCCCAACCCGTTAAAGTTTGATAGCATGTTGTCATTCCACGATTAGTGGTCCCTGATGAACCGGACGATCAGCGTCTCCAGGCGGGCCCTTTGTGCACGCTTACATCAAACAGACCCAACAATCGCATAAACTTTGTCTAATACGATTGGGGTACATAAATTTTCCCTAGCCGTGTATTTACTGCTTACACTAAATTTACTGGGTAAATACGTTCCGTGAGGTTATGTCGGATGTTATTTTCTTATCAAAACAATGTTATGAAGTCAATAATCGAAGATGATTCATAAAATGTTAAATATTTGCTTTTGCTTTGTACTACTACTAAGATAGCCTTCTTAAGAGTGTTTTCCAATCTCTGCAAATAAATAAATTGCTAGCCAAAACTCGAAGAATGGTGTTATACAGTGTGACTTATATTAAATGGATATACCTTTGTAAAATAGTTACCTATTGACCAATTAAAGTTTTTTATTTTTTAAGATAGGGCTTAAAAACTACTATTATTTATTTGAACAGATGAAGAGTTACTTTTTTATTATTTATTTCTCTGCATATACTCTACTGGAAAAAATTAAAGGAACAAAAAATTTTCAAGAAATTATACAGAGTGTCTGCGAAAGGTTAGGACATCTCGAAGCCGGAGATACTGGTGACCAAAATAAGTCGATTGAGTCAAATATGCTTTATGCAAATGTTGCTGGTTTCGAAGATACAGGCCATTCAATGTTTGAATTTTATTTTGAAATTCCTCAATAATTTCTAAAACTGTGAGGATATGAACAAAATTATTATATTTTGTACATGACAAATAAGAATTTTTAACTAATTTTGACGTTGCTTGTATAGGGCGTTAGTTATGACCTGTTCCTTTGATAAAAAGGGGAAAACCTTTTTTGCCTTTAGAATTACGAACATTGTGTATTTAAAATATGAAAGAACATCCTTTGTTTCATAAAAAAGTTACTCTTATTCGATATATATATCTCCATTGGTTATCGAGATATTTACATATACAAGTTTCAATGCATTTCGTTTTTAAGCGACTTTTGATCTTTAAATTAATGCGACTTAACAGCTAGTGTATGAACAAAATTATTTACAATTTTATAAAAAACAACTTAAACGGAAAGTAAAAATTGGTCAAATCATTTGAATACATATTATTTTCTATTTCCTGGCTATGTCATATCATAACGGATTAATCAAGTGACTTTGAAAAATATCTGCACATAGCGTTACTATGGTTTGTATTGCTTGTTATGATACAATTAAAGTATCGGGCTGACAATTGTTGTAATATTTTAAAAATACCTAGTTATGGAGTATAGATTTACAGAATATTGTGATATGCACTTAATTTATGGAGAAGCACGATGTAATGCACTGAGAGCTCAAAGGCTATACGCTGAGAGATTTCCCAATAGACAACTACCGAATTCAAAAACATTTCAACGCGTTGATCAACGGTTACGGGAAACTGGTATAACATCTCTATTAGTTTATTTTGAATAATAGATAGGTTTCTAAATTGTAATTGTAACACATTTAATATAATTTACGGTAGTTTTATGCCAAATATTGGCCGACATGGTGGAGTTCAGAGAACTATTCGTTCAGTTGAAGTTGAAGAAGGTGTTTTGGATTCTGTCGCAGAAGATCCTACAGTTAGCGTTAGGAATGTAGCGGGACAGTTTCATACTTCAAAATACACGGTAAATAATATTCTTAAAGAACAGCTTCTGTACCCATACCATATGCAAAAAGTTCAAGGTCCAAGCATAGATGACAGATATCCTGCAAGGAAACAATTTTGCACATGGCTCTTGGAAAAGGTTAACCAAGCTCATAATTTTACCACCTAAATACTATTTTCCGATGAGGCAGGTTTTCTTAGAGACGGATCCATCAAGTTACATAATTTACACATTTATGCAGACGAAAACCCTCATAGTATAAGGGAAACCCGCCATCAAGTACAGGTTGGTCCATTTTCGATGGGATTTCAGGGTATCTCAGAAACCATTAAAGATATGATAAATCTGACACCACGTTCTCGAGCTCGATTTTCATGGCAAACTCGACTATCAAATCAGAAATTTGCTATCTTCATTTGTTTGTGAGTTACAGGGCGTTTCTCGTTATTGTCACATTTTTGAACATATATGTATCTCAGCTGTTAAATAAGTTAGAGTTAAAGTGACTCAGGACTAATTCTAGGGCGTAGAATTGAATGCCGGTATTAGATTTTTAGTACATCTTAAGATTTCCGAGTTATGACCCAAAGTTATATTTTTTTAAATGAAAATCGTAGCTGACCATGGCCTAAAAAAATAGAGATTTTTTTTGCTTTTTAGCAATATATCACATACTATAGTTATTTTTACAAACACATGAGATACGGGGTGTTTTATATATAAATTATATAAATGTTTGTTTTTTAATACGGCTGGCTATGAAAGTACACATAAAACTATAATTCTTACTTTTACAAAACTCATATCTGTTGTAAAAAATATGACGTTTATTTTAAATGCACAACATGATAATCGTATGATAATATAATACCACAGACAATATAGCGTATAGCTATTTTGTCTGTGATAATACTAACGAAATTTTAGGAGAAAGGTGAATAGGAACAAACGGACCGATCAGATGGCCAGTTAGGTTACCTGATTTGAGTTCGTTTGACTTTTTCCTTTGGGGTTTTCTAAAAGACATTATATTTAAAATTCATTTTAATAATATTTCAAATATACGTTTAACCTCTTATTGACCACTTTTTTTCTATTCACATAAAAAAATATTTCATGTATAAAATATTTCAAAAGGGTTGTATAAATATGCTCTATTTGCAAAATATACCTTTATTGTCATTTTTAAAAAAAATATGGCTTTGTTCCAGATATGACCCACAGGACATTTAAACAAAAATAAGTATAATAACTTAGACATGAAACTGAACAAAACAATTTCTTTTCTTTGTAATACACAAATAAATTTGACACTTGCTACAATATAAAAATGTTTTTAGACCACAATTGGGCATTTTACAACGTTGACGAGTTTCTTTTTCTAGAGGCCAATGTCCTATTCCATCTCTCCTTACATCAAATTGAGGAATTGGTTTAGTAGGTCCCCTTCTCTTTTTGTTTTCAAATTCTTGATCAACAGAAGCACTTGTCGAGGGCCGTCTTCTTTTTCTTGTGACATTTTTATTCATCAAGCACAAGGCCTCTGCAACTTCTGCTCGAAAACCCAGAGAATCCAAAATCTCACTTTTCCTCAAACCTGCTTTACTCATGTCATTTCTATAACGAACCCATGCATTCACTAAAATCATGTCAATAAAATGAAAAAATAGACGAAGGTACCATTTTTTTGACCGTCTTTGAATTCTGTGATATGAAATTAGTCCATCGAGGAGGTCAACACCACCCATGAATGAGTCTAAATAATAGTCTGTTGTTCCATAATAGGTACACACAATATTATCTATTATTGACCATTGTTCCATATGAGGAACAAACTGTTTTCCGTAAATTTTTCCCTATTTTTTTTGCAAAAACGGAAAACTAACTACATAACAAGTTTTTACACCATACGACAAATATGTTATAAATTTTTATTTTCACATACTTACCCATAACTCAATACGCTAACAGCACTTTGCAACACTTTACGGAAGAACTGAATTTGTAGGTTAGGCAATAGTTGTTACAATACTACTAGCGTCTATCTATGAATCAGTAAATGAACTAACTGTGTGATGTAAGTGGCCAATATGGTACAAGGGACACTAAAATTAATATTTTGTATTTAAAGTACAGGAAACTCGAAAATTTACTATTACATACGTTTGTACCTGTTCTGACCCAGAGGACAATAAGAGGTTAATGAATGCTACTCGAAGCGTTGCCAGAAGATGCGCGAAATGTGTGACAGTTGAGAGACGGCAATTTGAACATTTAACTACCATTTTTGAAAGTTTTTTTGATGTAGGTATTTACTACTGTTTAATTTACGTTTAAAATTGTAACTTGAGTTGAAGTGGAATAAAAATTTGACAACTCTGTCTTTTCTTATCTGTAATATATATTTTAAATAAACGTCATATTTTTACAGTAGATATGAGTTTTGTAAAAGTAAGAAGTTTTGTATGTATATTCATAGCAAGCCATATTAAAATGTAAAAAAAAAATCGGATTTATATATAAAACACCCCGTATCTATTGTTTGCCATGAAAATCGAGCTCGAAACCGTGGTGTCAGATTTATCATATCTTTAATAGTTTCTGAGATACCCTGAAATCCCACCGAAAATGGACCAGCCTGTACAGTTTCAAATCAATTTATGGGCAGGCATAATTGGACATCATTTAATAGGACCTGCTGAATTACCGCCTAGACAAAATGGCCAGATATTTACAGTTTCTCCAAGAACAACTACCCAATCTATTAGAGGATCTTCCCTAATAAATACGCATTAATATGTGGTTTATGCATGATGGTGTTCCACCTCATTTTAGTTTAAGAGTTAGGGAACACTTGAATATGGTTTATCCAGATTTGAATCCTTTGGATTTCTACTTCTGGGGTGATTTGAAAAGACGTGTTTACGCAACTCCTGTGGCAAGTGAAGATGAACTGCGGCAAAGTGTTTTCCACCATAGCCAGGAAATAAAAAATAATATTCAAATGATTTGGAGAGTACAGCAATCACTAATTAGACACGCTCGTGAGTGTATTAGGCAAGGCGGTGCTCATTTTGAACAATTTTTATAGTAATTAAGTAGTAATTTTTAGTCATAAGTAGATATTTGTTAAATTTAAAATTTTTTCTGTTTTCTGTTCACTTCTATTTATACAATGTCGTACAATATGAAAAATAACTAATTATTGAAATCAAAGCAACACGTACAATCAAGTTTGCAGATACGACTGATGCTGGGCTACCAACTGCCTTCATCATAATCGCCCTATAGTCAGTCCAGGTGGTCTATGAGTGGCACAGAAGTACTGCTAAAAAGAAATAACGACACCCTTGAATTTTCGTCTTTAAATTATCTTATATCATCGCAATTTCAAATAGTGTAGACTTGTTATATAATATCCCGCACCAAATCTCGAAATGTAGCGTTTCCATGCATAGGTATACTCATTATGAACTTGTTCTTACACTGTAAAAAAATCGGTATGAGTGAAAGTAATAAAGATACGCAGTGAATCGATTTACTGAAACTATTGAGTACATTTTCACTCAGTATTGAGCATTTTGATGATTTTCCTCATTTGTGATAATGTTTGAAGTAAAACTTTCACTCGTTAAATAAATTCTGCAGGTAAATCAGAGTAAATGTCCTCGTTATTGAGTAACCCCACCCCATTCTATGGTTGTCGTGGGTTGTCTTTGTCTATTTCTGTCGACCCCACTAGGTCATCTCGTGGCGTGGTGTATAACGTGTAGTGATGGACAAGTGTCCGTTCATTCACCCATTCTGTTGCAGTAGTTTCACTCATATAATTTTGGTACTACTGGTTTTGGTATTTTGGTATTTTTGGTCGTACTAATAGAGTGGAAATTTCATCACTCCATCGGGACAGAAATGATTACATTATTAGGGCAAAATTAAGTGAATTTGAACGATATACAGTGTACCCTTGGAGTACTCTTAGCATTTTATATTTTTTCACAACTTTTTTAACACTCTGTATTGAAGAAACATTTCCACAGAAAGCACGAACTTAGTTAAATTCCGTTCTATGGATAAATATTTTTTAATTTTAAAACCAATATAGATAAAATAAATAAATGTTGTCATGATTTTGGTGTTTTTATTTAGTGTTTCGGACACAAAGAAAATACCTTAGAACACCTTATAAATTTTTTACACCATATTTTCAAGTTTTTTTTTAATCATTAAGTATTTGCTCATCGGCAAATTCACAACATTCCTTCTTTGTTACGAAATTAACATCTCAAACTTCTAAATTTATTAAAACATTTAATTTTATTAACATATTTGTCACTCCTGTTTTGAATTCTATGTAATATAACTATTCAGCCAAGTAGTTTGATTTATAGTAATTCAAAACTTATGTTAATTTTTTATTAAAAAATACAGAAATAATGTTTTCGATTTATTTTTGCCGTCTGGACAAACGATACACCCTAATATGTTTCGTGTTACGTTTATCGTTGGCACCTTCCCACATGAGCACATCTTATAAGTACTTGAAAAACAAACATAGTCACACGGTTTACAGAAACATGATCCGCGGGGGGTCGACTTTATTCCAAGCACGTATTCAAATATTTTGGTCCAAACTTCCTATTACACGGGACAAGTATAATTTTCTAATACATTAAAAAGTAGTCGAAAACGTGGCGTTTAACGAACCTATCAACGTAACCACTTTTTCATTTAAATTAATAATCATTGTGTGGGTTAGTTGATTGGTTGTCCGAATAGGTCGACCCCTGTGGTGGTCTCGTACGGTGGGCCACGATCATTTGTCAATAAAGGCGGTTTTTATAGATTTCTCTCCCGAATATTTAACCTTTAATAGACGGAAATGTCTTCACGTGTCTCTTATATTGTCATTACACTTGAATTATCTATTATTAATTCAGAACATTCTTATTAAAGCACAGCTAGAAACAGTACAAGTGAATAATGTTCGAGCAATATAAAATTTTATTTCGTATTTTAATCATCTAAGTGCGTCGTATTAAACATGGGGGAATAAAAATATTATTAATGCATTCACATTTTTATCATCAAAAAGTCATAGAGAGTCCAATGACAGTTGTTAATTATGTACATAGAAAATTCCAACACCTGAACACACGATGCTGTACTTTGTCATTTTCTTTTATTGAAATTTTAATTTAAATTTATAACTTAGTTGTAAATCCCATGTTGGATTCTAATAAAATAATTGGTTGATATAAAAGGAATCTGGAAAATTTAAATTAAGTTATTTGTTTAATATATACGATCATTTTAAATGGAATGGCTTCAAAAAGGACCAAACAATTATTAATGGACACAACAATTTTATATGAAAAGTAGGTTGGGATTTATTAAACAATTTCAAAACTTTTCTCATATTTAAATTCAGACTTTGTTCAGAAAGGAGTTTTAGTAATATCTATTTAAATAAATGGCATTTTGTCAAAGATTCTCATTTATATTGAAACTTTCAACCCTTCTAATTCTAAACAGCCATTGCCCCAAATTAATTTGTTTCAGTTTTGTATCAAAAATTTTACATTAAAGTCTAGAACACCTAAAAATGCAATTTTCGCATTAAGAAGAGCGAGATATGCTTCCAATTTGTTGATTCATTAATTTATGTGAGAATTGCACTTTTAGTTCTCAAATCTCTAAGAAGTTTTATAATAATAAATGTATTACACTGTTGTATACTCTGTATGAGTTAAAAACCAGGACATTAAATTTTCAGAAATTTTTGTTGTAGTAATTAGAAGCTGAGGTTCTAATGTAAACATATAACAAACATAAGAAATGATGACAAATCGCCCTTAAAACTGTCCAACTTATCTTCTGAATAGCGATGCACCCGTGGTTTTCTTAGACTACATTATTACATTGCATGGAATTTGCACTATATTCCCCTGAAAGATTGACTTTCTTTTCTAATTCTATTTCCTCTGGTTGATTGACTTCACCCGTGCCATCTCCATCTCCTCTATCTTATCTAAAGCTTAACATCAACGGTTTCTAATAGAGCACACAAGATAATAATTCTTAAGATTTAGACAAGATTTAAATATGAAAAAACAAAACAATTGCAAACTATAAAACCGTTGAATACTTACATAACTTTTCACTTCGCACAACGCGGTATGATCATGTATCCCACAAAACGTGTCAATACTGCCTATACTCATCCAACTAGAAGAAGCGTAATAGTCGATGCACAGCGGACTGTTGGAAATTTTACGATCAAAACCGATTATGCATCGAGAAGTGACGATCACTTAACGCGTTTTACATGTTAAAAACAGAAACATAATCATTATGAAAACGAATAATTCTGTTAATACAGCTGTTATATATGGATTCGCATATCTTTATAAAACAAATCTTCCCTACTATACAAATAGAACATAAATACATAATAATATACAGTATGTCTCACTAAGTTGGTACCATATGGAAAACTTTTTTATTATTTTTAGGAAAAAAGGTTATTCTTCATAAAAATTTCTGCGTGTTCTAAAATCTAAAATACGATCAGATATTAAATTTTTTTACCACCCTTACAAGAACGTCAATGTATTTAGTTCCAACAAGACTGTAACACATGCCACAGTACACTGAATGTTAGGGAATATATTGAACATAAGTTCCATGGAAAAGTTATTCACAGATATTCTGATCTTTTTTGGCCTGCTAGATTCTCTGACTTAACCTCCCTTGATTACTTCTTATGCGGTTACTTGAATCAAAAAGTTTACCAGAAAGTGCCGTTTCAAGATGTTAACCATTTGAAGACGATAATATTAGAAACATGCCAGGAAACTCCAAAAATGATAAGGAATGTATTACGTGAATATGCTAATAGAATGATTAAATGTATTGAACGAGAGGGTGGATATGTCGAGGCATTAGTGGAATGAGTGAACAATAAATTTCTATTTATTTCTAGTATTAATATTATGTTAGTTACACAACTTAGTATACATATAAATATATTTTCTTATTTGCAAAATAAATGCACATGTATTAATTACGTGTTTAAATTGCGAAATTGTTAGAAAACATTTATAAACAAAAAGGTTATCATGTGTTTCATAATCACAAGAGATAAATGTTCATTCAAAATAGAAAGATTAGTAAAACATAACAAAACCTAATTTTTCAATGTAAATGGATGTAATTGCATATTTGAACGTAGTTTTTAGTTCTGATCAACTTTTCTTTATTTTCGATATTGTCAAATATAAAGGTACTTTACTCTTGAGTAAAATTCATATTTTTTGACAAACCGCATATACGGCTGAAAAAATTTTATATCTGATGATTGTATTTTAGATTTTAAAACATGCAGAACTTTTTATAAAGAATAACTTTTTTTCCTAAAATTAATAATAAAAAAGTTTTCCATATGGTTCCAACTTAGTGAGATATACTGTATAAGTAGCTCATTATGATCCGTATTTCTTAGATGCATAAGGTGTATTGAGAGCTATCCAGTTAAACTCAATGAATAACAAGCATGGAGACGAGCGTTTTTTTAAGTAAATGGTGTATATTTGTTATAAAAACTTTAATATGTGCTATACACATATAATATACAAGGTGATTCACAACTTATCCAAAAAAAAATTGGGAGTAGATGCGGCATGAGAAATTGAGTCGATATCGTAAAAAACATTTTGTAAAATCCTTATAGTTTCTGAGAAAAAAATTATTGAAGTTATAGTACATTCAACCACTACATAGCTGGACAACTGTAGTCTCTACCGTCATTCGCAATACGCGTGGAGAGCCACGTGGCTTCAGCGACTCCGAATACTGAAATCGGATTTTGCAATCGTCGTTGCGATAGTATTTACCTGTTATCTGTTAGTGTCACAAATGGTTTGCGTGTATAGCAATTCGGAGTTGATTTATGGTGAAGCATGTGCGTTATGGTGAAACAAGACAACATTTGTGTTAGTTCGTAGAAACTGAGTAAGACGGACCCAAATGTGTTTACACACAATTTTGAACAATTGTTGTAACATCGGGTATGTCAAATGATTTTATTATTTAAAAACACAAATTTAATTCATAAAAGCAAAAGCAGTTGAATTTGCCGAAATAAAATAGGTGCGATAAAATTCTATTTACATATTTCTTTCCTTGCGAAAGTTTTTGTCCGTTTTTATCACACCGCCATGCTGGTCGCATTGTGCGAGGTCAGGTTTTACAGTGGACCAGTTTCCAGTGCCGTGCAGAAGTGTATTTTTTAATCATTTTCGAACTGCCCTTTTTGATTTTTTCTTTACAAAACTGAATTTATAAGGGTATCCTCTACATCTAGAATTTTTCTTTTTGGATAAGTTCTGAATCAAGCTATTTCCTTCAGTGTAGTTCCAGTCTATACAATTCAAATTTTATATTTAATATCGTACTTTTTTATTAATCAACATAATTCATGAATATATTTACCTATATATATATTGTTATAGTAAATTTTATGATAACCCATTGTAAAAAGAAAAATAAGTGTAATTAGAACATTTTTTAAGTCTCATTGAAAGGCTAGTATATCACCACTAAGAAAAAAGGTGAATCTTTTATTTAAGTTCCGACGACGACTAATACTACAAGGTATTTGAATTATCCACAAAAAATGTAATACTATAATAAAATCTTATTACATATGAACAAAAATATCTGCATTTTCAGTTTTGCACGATAACTTCAAAACAAAATTATTCCGCAAGTGTGCCCTATTTTGGCCGACCTTAATCCCTCATAGTATTAGAAATCCTTTTGACAAACGTATGGTTTCCCACCAGAACACGTTAGTTATTTTTTATTTAACGTTACCAGCACGTCATTTCCAAAGGACATCCAATGTAGCTGCCAAATATCAGACGCATATAAGTCTTCTACTATCAAGATATAACATCCTATTCTCCAGTTGATATACTGAGAATACAACACACTAGTTTTTCCCACCGTGGCTCATCATATGGGCACTTTATTTCTATTTTGTTCCGATGATTTAATTGCTTGCGCAACATGAGCAGCGGACATTATCACGTACGGGATGAGCCTTTACATACAACATTTAATTATCCTGGCCGGCTATAGCCGCCGTTGATCACCCACCGTTGTTGCTGTTGTTTATAATCACAATAAATTGGAGGCAGTCTTTCCACATCCACGCATACGGTCGTTGTAAAAATATTTTACATTCTTCTCTTTGCATCTGAATGCATATTAGATATTACCGAGACGGACGTAACTTTAATAAGTTAGGCACGCTTGTTGGAGAGCTGGGAAGGTGTGAATTTTATTCATTCGCGGAGATCTTCGAGGAAGTGGAGATAATAAATAAATTTTTCGATATAACGTTAAAAGAAAAACTGTAAGTGAAAGTAGGTACTATACTTGTACAGTTAGTTGCTTTTGAAAAAAATTGTTTTACTGCTAAATTTGAGAAAATAAACTTATGTTACAATAATTACGTACACTTTGATATTATCAACATTATAAGGTAACTTTTACACGGACATTTTTCATGGGCTCTGACACAATATTTAGCAAAAATTTATTAACTTTTAGGTGGATTTTAGTTTTTTATTTAACATATTCTAGAACAAACTACTAATACAACAGTAATAATTTCATCAGGTTGTCTGTGATTGCTATGAGACGAGTGTTATTAAGTAAATAACTTAGGTACGCAGTAATCGCCATATTGTTCTTATTTAAATCCATAAAAATAAGTATTTATTATTTGAGATGGAAGAAGTCACATTAACTGCACCAGAGATTATTGAATCAGCAAAGCAAATAGAGTGTAAGTAATTTATTACCGGCAAAATCGACTACAAGAGAAGAAGAGGTAAGGAGAAAGCTTTATTGTGGCCGAAAAGGCTAAATCTTATTTCAAAAAACTACCACGGAGACGCGTTTGAAGGGAATGCGTGCAGAACGCTATTGAAAGAAGCTGACAAACAAGAAGATCCAGAAATATATGAAAAGGTAGGTGTATTCAAAATGATATCCTGTGTTAATGCTTATGAACAAATTAGCTGATTGTTGTTTTACTTCTGGAAAAGTTGGACTCTCACCTGATGCTTACATCAATGATAAACTTTCTGAAACATTGAAGATTCACATAATTCTTGATCACATAAAAGAAAGTTTAAATTACATATAAAACAATAATGGATTAGAGTATTGGTCAGAACAAAGCGGAGAATCCACACATCGTGATTTTTTGAAATTCTGTAACGTTACAAAGTATCAAGTATACATCACGTATCATCTTCATCACAGCTCTTAAAAGCAGTAATAAAATTTTCTTCGCTACACCTTATAATTCTAAATTATCATTACTTACTAATCTATGTTCCTAAATATGATAAAAAAATACTTATTGTAATTATCTATTTTTTAATATATAATTTATTCTGAAAAATATATGTAAAAAAATAAAAAAATAATAAAAGTTAAAATATACAAAAAAAAATAAAACAAAAAATACAAAAAAAAACGAAAAAGAGGCCATTCAGCCACTACGTCATCGTCGTTAGTCCTGAGCTTGGCAAAAATACAAAGTACAAAAGTACAAAAATTCGACCAATGTTTAAACAAGCGCCAGAGCTCTCCTAATTGATGGATTCGAATTTTTCAAAAAGGGTTTGAAAGTTTGAGAGCCCCTTTATATATGATTATTATTTCAAGTATCTAAGGGCCTTGGTTTTTGCAGTGCAAAATTTTGAAAATTTGCAAATTATTTTTCAAAATCTGGATTACAAAATTATTATGCAAAATCTATCGAACCGATTTTGATGAAATTTGGTGTGATGATTCTACATAACATGAACATTTCTTGAGCCAAGTATGAAGGTCTTATACTCAACTTAAAGACCCCAAAAAAAATCCCTAAAAAGTAATGTTTTTTAACCCCATTTTTGGATTTTTTTTTCGATGTTTACAATAATAACCATGATTCATTCGATTTGTAACTACTCATATTTTGTAAAATTTAATTACAAACATTTTTTTCCGCTTCCATTTTCGTCTAAAATCAACTCAACGTTCGACGAAAAATGTATATTTGCATCCGCAAGCTTCAACCCAGATTTTTTAATGGTTTTAATTATTTGGGACATGGTAACGTGTGATGATCACCACAGAAATCAAAAGTTTCATATAGATCAATCATAAACACAATTATATTAGATAGAACGCATACGACACAAAAGCCAAGATAGTGCGACATCCATAAATTACTATTTACTCTCCACGTGACGTCTTAATATAGCCACGGATATGCGCAATAGCCAATACCGCAACTTTATGACCAGCGGCAGACGAAAACGGTAGCAGACCTTATTTGCAGGGAAAGAATGTACCCACCTAAAGCCCATAAACTTCCAGTATTACTTAAGGGCGAAGGTTGCCGTGATTAATAGCAGTTGATTAGACTGTAAATATGTGGGCTGCTGTTGACGATTGACAGACGATTAGCACAATATTTATAAATAAGTGAATAATAATAATAGTCCAGTAATTCTGTCCAAAAATAAGGCGAAGAAAAGAAAGTGAACCGGGAAAGCCAAATTTTTTAAATGTTATTGGGGGTACTTAGAAAAGCTTAAGTTGAGTTTTGAAACCAAGATTTCCTATGTACATTTTCCGCCATCTTGGAAAAGGGGTGAATTTTTGATTTTGCTATTACACGGTTCCTCGTCGAGATACAGAATTGTTGTTTTGTTGTTTCTTGTTCCTCTTTCGACGATTTACAATTTAGGCTCTATAAACTTTTCACCTATTATTGTTAGTTGTTGAGATATCGATCAAAATAGATAAAAATTCAAAGATTCGATCTGGTTTTTCGGTGTTTTCTCTTTTTCCTTAATACTTATCGAAAAAATGTATATGATCAAACTTGTAGAGTCCGTGCGAAGTTTTTGTTTTATAGCTCGCGCGGTTTTGTAGGTACGTTGTAATGGATTCGAAATAAAGAACTAACACAATGAAATTATGTTTTACACGTATGGAATTTATTATTCAAGAATGTTTTCGTGTTGAAATATCCACGTCTTCCATCTCTTCGACGGTCCTGGTTGAGGTACTTTTCGATACCTGGAGATTTTTCGACCATATTTTCTCCGAATATTGGATCATCTTCGTTGTCACAGATCAGGACATCGACATTGGCAACGTTTTTACATGTTTGTCCACAGCAGTTCAGACAAATTGTAGAACATTAAATGCCAGTTCTTCTGCACCCTCAAGCAGTTCCCCATTTTTCCTTGCATTTGCAAGACATTAGCTTCAAAAAGTTCAGGTGGCGCAGGTTCAGCCGTGTTAATAATAATCGGCTCTAGATCATAGTCCGTTCGTCTCCATCCTCATTCCTCTGGATCCTTGTAAAACCCAAGCCAAGTTTGTACCTGATGATACGTGCGGAATATGTGTTGTCGTGCTGCGCTTCTTGTTGATGGGAGTGATGATGATAGGTTGAATCTATTTCTGGTGATAGATTTTGCGTAGCGTTGATATCGTAGCGCATTGATGTTTTTGCTATGCTTCTCACCGCCATATGAGCAAATGAGAAATCGGTATCTCGTGGATGTCAGAACATCCGGATCGACGTGTTCTCGTTTGAACAATTCAACAAATGATAAGAGTTCCGTATGTTTTTCCAATATGCTGATGAATTTCGATTTGCTGATGCTGAACAAAGATGAGGTGGTATCGCAACCGGTGAATGCATGAATGAGAAGTATTAAATTATTCGTACGAATATCCTCTACAAGTTTGATAATATACATTTTTCGATAAGTATTAAGGAAAAAGAGAAAAACCTGAAAAACCATATCGAATCTTTAAATTTTTATCTATTTTGTTCGATATCTCAACAACTAACAATAATAAGTGAAAAGTTTATAGGACCTAAATTGTAGATCGTCGAAAGGGGAACAAAAAACAATAAAACAACAATTCTGTATCTCAACGGGGAACCGAGTTATAGCAAAAACAAAAATTCACCCCTTTTTCCAAGATGGCGGAAAATGCACTTAGGAAATCTTGGCCTCAAATCTCAAGTTAAGCTTTTCTAAGCACCCCCCGCAACATATAAAAAATTTGGCTTTCCCGGGTCACTTTCTTTTCCAAATGTAGAGAATGTCTGGACTATTATAGTTATTTAATAATTAGGAATTATGAGAAGTTCACACAAATTACAGCAACTATTTATTAAATTGTATTTTATTGGTCAAGTACGAGCAGTTACAGGGTGGAAGAAAAATATGGAATAGTGAAGTTTCATGACGTTTTCTCACTTTTTCCTGAGGCAATTTTGCATTTTAAAAATGCACTCGGCAAATTTTGATGTTCCTTCAACTATAGATAAGGTTAAGACTAAGCTAGGGCTAGGACTTTTTTTATAAACAAACTGTTAATGTTGAGTGACTTTTTAAAAAAGCGCAAATCGTAGAAAGCGGGATTTTACCAAACACGGAATTTTTAATATGATTTACCACCGCATTAACAGCTCGAATAAAAATACGCACTCATGAAATTATTACCGTAATTGTTCGCTGCGGCCAATGTGGCGCTCATATAAAAATGATCGCCGCATAACTGACTTTTCCAGCTACAAAGGAATCCGAGTCGCTCCGTCCGGCCCCTGGCTCGGGCACCGACCATCACGGCGCAGGCATTCGGCCGCTAACAANAAAAATTAAATGCCATTTTTATTACTAAAGTGAAAGGAATGTGTTTTTTTACGTTTTAATAAGAATCTTTGATAAACTGCCATAGACATCGCTTTTCTACAAAAACTTACTTTCCTTCTATTTTAGTAATACTAAGTAAATTGTATTGCAAAGGTAAATATTTGAATTCTAAAATTAAATGTCTCATTTATTACTAAAGTGAAAGGAACGTGTTGTATTTATGTTTTCGGAATTTTCATTACCAAAACGAGCCATTTTTGAATTAAAAAAACGCGTGAAATGCGATTAAATTATGTGACGTTTAAGAAGAAAAAAATATGTCATGCACCACAAAACAACCTGTCAAGCCAACTTTATTTTGGCGAAATAAGTTTCAAAATGAAACATGTCAAATTTTTAAAATAAATTTTGGTTGTAAAATTTTCTTACGAATCCCCCACATTCTTGAATTAATGTCCGGAAATTTTTCCTTAATCACGCATTTTTTCTAGAAAATGTTCGCTCGTCTGCGACTCGGGAAAATTTTCAAAAAATGCGTTCCCTCGGAAAAATTTCCGGAAATAATTCAAGCACTAGCGAGATTATAAGTGAAAATTTGCATACAAGCGATCTGACCCCCGACTACAAAAGTTATATTGTCTAGATGTGTGGTTTTTTCTATTTGGGGATGAAAACTAATCGCAGATTTACGTATTTTAAAGATCCAATTCATGTTCAAATATGTTGGATAACGCTCCTTTCATGTTTTTTAATATAATTTATGAAATATAATTATTTTTCAACCCTTAAAAATCCTTAAAAACTACCCTTCCATGGGCAAAAAAATAGAAAAACAAGTTTTTAACAGTTTAAAATATTCTTTTGGTGCATTCACAATGTCTTCATTGGAAAGCTTACGACTCATTACAAAGTTGCAACCATCCCTTATAATAAAATAAAATATTATTGAACGCTTGAGATGCTTTAATGGTATGCATATGTCGAATTATAAACTTTTTAATGGTTTTCAAATGATATGATATATAGCAACTTTTCAGCCACCCAAAAAAAAACCCTTATGGAAGATCTACCCCTTATAGAAAAATTTCCTAAAAATTATATGTGAGTATGATGATATAATTAATATTTTTTAATTTTATTGAATTTATTAATATTTTTTTATTAAATTAATATCAAATAAAAAATTTTTTATATACATTATAAATACGTGTGTGTATGTATATTATTAAAATACTTACTCAAAACAGTTCACAAGTGCTCCAAAATACACAAAGATGATGGTAATTTACCCGCTTCGAAAATTTTACCGAAAAAATGCGATTAATTTTTTTACCATAACTTTTGTAATTTTAAAGTTATAATTTTACTCAAAAAACCGACTTATGCGCGTTGAAGCCCTGAAACACAGTATGTTCGAGCCATGCATCCATCTTTAGTCTTAAACCCATATTCTTCAATAATCCTGTAACTCCAAAACCCCACAACCCAGTGAGAACGAGACTTTCGCTGGGAGAACTTGCGTTTTGCCGAACCCAGGAACAACGATGAGGACGTAGTAGGCTTCTGTTCCCGTTGAGGTGCTTTATTAACGTGTGCCTCACACTTTTCGAGGTGCTTTTTGAAAGTGTGCTCCCCTTGTCTCACACGAATAGCAAAAATTGAAATACACATAGATACTATACTAGACTATAGTTGTACCCCAAGATTACATAGGAGAAACCTATAACATACTATATACCTCCCCCAAGATTTCGTCCCCGATTTCTAACCCTGAGCGTTCTTCTATAAGAGGTCTATATTCGTTGGTATATGTTTAAGGCTCAAAAAGCATGCATGACTCGAACATACTGTGGGTCAGGGCTTCAACTAATAAAAAGTAAACAAACAGCAACAATATTAAAGAACAGTATAAATTAAAGCAGAATCCTATCCTGGTCCAAACGCTTACGAAAAGAAACGGAGGTTTGCTGTCAAAAGTAGTCTATAGTCACTATGAACAGAAACGATGAGTGGAAATCGACTAGGTTTCGGAAATCTCCTACGGAGCTGTTCACGAAGCTCCCAACCGCTCGCAACAGCCAGAGCCATAAGACGACGTCGATGGAGCTTACTACCAAATACGAGGAAATTCGAACTGACGTACGTCAACAAGAAGAACAACTACGAATCCATTCCCGGGAGACTTAAAATCCGAAGAGGCAAAGCGTGAAACTAAAGCGAAGATCCCTGTAGGACCACCGCGGATTCACCATGGGGTGCGGTCGAACATCAACTCTGGTATTCTGCAATTCATTAACTAGAAGGGTTACCCGGCCAGTACTCAGTACGATCACAAGCTTACATGAAATTAATATTAGGTATATAAATTCGAATATTACAATCATATACCGTTAATTTTATTAAAGTTTTTGGACCCAAAACGTATCTATCAATCTAGTATCAAATAATTCGCTGAGAACTTTTTGTGCCTGTGGTGAAGATTCTATGTAATAGAAACATGGTGATCCAAGTAGCCCAAAATCTATGTGCTCCAAGAAGCCCTACCAAAGTACTCACGAAAGGCAAAGTCTTAAAGACAAAACACAAAAACTTGAAGTACATTTAGTGCAGAAAGTCTGGACTAGGAGCCTCGGTGAAAACCTTCTATTCCGAGGGTGTATCCAGATTATAGGTAAATAATAGAAGGCGTATCCTACTTTCACAAGGTCCACAGACAACATCAAATGCTGAACGAGGGAGCCGCGATGGAAAGGGGCCAAAAAGGGCGAGTTTAAAATCGGCGCCCTAATTGGAGACGCCCTGAGTGATAGTAAGTCAGATGCATTGTTGGAAGATTATGTAGCAACCCAAGTCATTGCTACGACGACGGCAGGAATCGGCTAGAGAAAAGCAGGTAGAGTGGTGATTTGCGAATATTTGAAGGGTTTACAACTCTGTGGACAATTTCGAAGGCTGATATCGAAAATTGAGTGAAAATTTTCACTCAGTGTCATATGCTTAACAGAGATGATTGACTGGATGCTCTCGAGCATTGGCAACTATTTTTGGTTGGGTTCTATGCGCGTAGGAGCTCTAAGAACAGTTTTATAAGTTGAATGAAACTGGACATTTACTTTGGACCTGGAGTACCACAAAAACTAGCTTCAAAAGTTACAGAAGCTATTTTCGAGGTTTTTAAACGTATTCTGGTTCTGAATTTGGACAGTCCTACAATGGTCCAAGTATTCACCGAGCAGCATTATCAACATACCTTCGCTTCTTTGGTTTCTTGGTAACAACTAAAAAAAACATATCAGTAGGTCGACATCCATATAATTAGTTAAAAACGCCCAGTGCGACTTTAGTCTTGCTTTCATAACACCTACCGGTTAGTAGGTCGCTCTCTGCCAGTAGATACAAAACAATGATTTGTGCCAAAAGGCATTGGGTAGTAGTTGTCTCATCCATACTCAAAATATGTCGGTAGATAGACATTCAAGTAACTAGACTATTCATTGCTCGCATGCGGCTGACAATCAATAAGTTTGAAATCGGTCTACATCTGTGATTACTAAATATTGCAGTAATTCAATCTAGGTGGGAATTTTGTCCACGAGTAGTCCAAACAGTAATACCATTTTGTTAAAGAAATAAAATGATTCCTGTAAAGACTTTTGAATTTTGGAAATTAATAATTTTCTGCATTCGTTTGTACCATACGTAAGAATGTAAAACAGATTATTCATAATCTGTCTATTATATAAAATACAATTTATATTTGCACTTTCTTTTGTAGGTAATAAATAAGTTTGACAGTGCTTATACATTATGCTGAGCGTAAATTAGTTACTTAAAATCTCTCTTGTTGCAATAATTTTCTAGAAATAAAAATTATTAAGTTACTAAGCTTACATATGTCACTTCAAAAGCTTTCACAACAGTAGCTTTTTTTGTTGAATAAGGCGAAACTAAATGATTAAAAAGAATAACTACCTCTTAGCCGTAGACTAAATAGTTTTATGAACCTTTTGTGTACTGGTTTGTTGTAGCATAATGAGTTATTTTAACCGGATATTTTTAGTCTAAGAAAACAGAAATTAAATTTTCATCTAATTAAGTGAATTTCCAAACATCATCAATTAGACAGTCTGCTCTTTAAATAGTTTATTTGGAAACGTCTGTTACCATTGTTTTCTGTCTAAATATACCAGTCACTGAAATATTTACTGTATTTACTGGGTTTCGGTTAATTGTGTTTAAGACAACTTGAGAAGTGACGGAGCGTAACAATAGACACGACATAGGACCGCCAGAAGTTGAGGGAAGCACGCCGGTATTTTTAGAAAACTTGTTTGTTGTGTTCTATCGTAAAACGTTTCTTTTGTTTCGGCTTAAATTTTATTGTCCGTTTATTTGTAGTAAAGTCACGGTGATAGGTTGTAAAGCTCCCAAATATACTCACTAAATCGTAAATTATGTGCGCTTAGAAACCACTAAGTCATTTTAATTTGCTCCGCACTTGTTATTGTTCAGTTTACGAATATTTCAAATACTTCCACTGCCAAAAATACCCTTGTTAACCGCGTAATTGTTTTCGGAGTGCATTAACTTTAACGATCCCATGCAGAAACCAGGACGCAAATCGTGCATCGCACAAGTCCAGATGCCGTGAATTATACTCGCACTTTTAAAATTAGTTATTTGCAATTTTCTGTGACTCAAAATAATGCATACGGGGTGTTAATTTAGTTAAAGTTCCAGCTTAAGGACTGAGAGCACAAAAGAAGAATATTAAAGTTGTTTGTCAAAGAATAATATACGTGTAATGATGTGTTTACGTTTTTCTATACGAATCTCTTCTAAGTTTTTATAACATTCTGTGAATACACCCATGTATAGTAGTAGTAGTAGTAGTAGTAGTAGTAGTAGTAGTAGTAGTAGTAGTAGTAGTAGTAGTAGTAGTAGTGGATTGGGGCTTCAGCCTAATTAAGTGGACCCTTTTTGTCTACCCCGTCGTTCGATCATATATCCACTGTCTGCCTCTGACCTTCGTGACACTCTGATGAACGTCATGATTTTGAACCATGGCAGGTCCCTCACCTCATCACACCTTCGGTATCAAAGACTTTATGCCTTAACTTCTTGAAGGCTGCGCACTGTCTCAGATTTTGGGCATAAAGGGTCCTTCTCAATTCCTATTAAGGTCAAATGCCTTCTAAGTGTGTAATGGCTTGTCAGATCCCCACCATTTGCTTTAGACCATCCATCACCAAGTACCATAGATGTGGCGAGAGGCAGCTTCCTTAAGGGCGTCCACCTCTCATCCCTAGGTCCCTGTGACAGTCGCCCACTAACTTTCCTTTCCTTCAATACAGACCTCACCCATTCGACCATAGTAGGTGGTGTGCCTCGATCTTGGAGCGAGTCACATATAGTCTCAATGTTTGCGTTATCGAAGGCACGTTGCATATCAAAGAATATAGTCAGTGCTTTGTATTGAAAGGCCTTCTCTACCAAATGTACAATACCATGTAAAGCAGTATCCGTTGACCTGCCCCGCCTATATGTTTCGCGTTGATTCGCGTGGATCAGGTATCTACTCAACAAACAAACAATCTTAAACAAAAAGGATATGAGACTGATTGATCTAAAAGACTTCGCCGAGGTGTAGTCTTTCTTCCCAGCTTTGAGGATAAAAACCACCTTGGCTGACCATGTCAGTGGGATATAACCCATCGCTAGACTGACCAGAAAAATTGACACCATGGAGAATATGGAGATAATATCCAGATCGTTCTGTAATAATGATGGAAGATTCCTTCAGGCCCCGCAGACTTATAGGGGTCGAACTCATTCACTGCTCAAACAATTGTCTCGTCGCTAATGAGCGTCTTAAGTAGAAGTCAATCTAGTTGTAGCATTGGCTCCGCCTTAGTGCCCTCGACCGTTTAATCTCCACCAGTGAAGTGGGGGTGGTCCAGGTCCCATCTTCAATCTTTAATTATCCTAATTTCTCCCTTTCTCTGCATTAGTCTGGCTGTTTCTGGCAGGGACGCCAGCTAGCTACAGTACACCTTCTAGCCATGTCTCTTGCTGCGCCTAAGCTCCTTCTTGAACTGTCTCCTTTTGTAATCGTCCCAGAAGGTTCCTTCCCCTCCCTTGACCGCTCGGTTAAAGGTGCGTCTGGCCCTCTGGCGGAGGGCATCTAGTTAGGAGTTCTATCTCATCATCCAGCTGCCCTGTGGAGGTTATTTGTTCGCCTTGGTTGCTTACACCCATGTATAATCCATTACAATCACGGGCCCTTCCTGGATGATCAACCGTCCATGAACTAATCGCGATCAACTTTTCATATCAGTGATCTGAACATCAATTCAACAGTTGCTTTTTGGCAAACATGGATGTTGGTATCAAGGAGCATACATGAGTTCATTAGATAAGAAGCTTAGGATAATTATTATTTTTATCAGCTTAATGCCTTTTAAAGTTAAGTAAGTCACATTCACCATTCATACAATTATTTTAAGCTGCTTTTTTATTAATAAAGAAATTACATTTTCAGTTTCATTAAAACTTGCATGCAGCCAACAATAACTTAACACAAAAAATAAAAGGAGTCACTTTTTGTACATCTGCTCAAAGCACTAAATTACCCATTAAAATGAACTCAAAATTCCATTATAACATAGCGCCACTATACGCTTGCCATTATACCGAAATCAGATCTCGTTAGGTGAATTGTCCAAAGAGTATACCCGCAATTTATATCTTTAAAGTAATGGTTTTATTAATGACCATGAGAAATTAAAATGGCTCTAATAATTCAACATCTTTTTTGTCTGCCAGTGACGGCTTTCGAACAAATTACATGTTTTAATTTATTTCTTTATATCTTTCGTTACTACAAAATAACGTGACTATGGCAGTGTCTTGCAGAGAATACCCGTGATGCTTTATGGGATGCTTTATTAAGTTTTACATTTCACATCTATAAATCAGGCACCTCATACTATCTACAGTGCTCACAAAGAGGTCTCAAACATTTTTTTCAACTTAAGAATTGTACAAAAAATAGTGTATGTAATTGTTTATTTGTCATTTTTTAGTCCCTTTCTATTTAATTGGGTATTTTGCCACTCTAGAGAGGACAATAAAAATTATATCGTTTTAAAATATTTAAAAGTGAGGCTTTTATCGCAATATTTATTTATTTAAATATTTTTAAATTGTTTAATTTATGTTTCTTTTCAGTCTAGTATACTGTTTATTTACTTAAATGTTACTTAAATTTTGTTACTTAAATGGTACTTAAATGTACAGTAAAAAGGAAATTCTTTGAAAATATGACATTAGGCCATAGTATCTTAGTTTTGAGTTATTTGTTACAGGGTGTTTAAACTTAATATAAACAAAATATTTTTATTTATAACAGCAAAACAATGAACTAAAATCTTTTATCATCCAATTGGGTTGTAATGCTCTAATAGTATAATCTCATATTTTTTTAAATAAAAATATGTTAACAATAATTGATTTTAAACCAATTATACAACCAATTTACTAGAAAAATAGTTTAACTACTGATTTGATGAATATTTAAATAGAATATATAACGGAAAGACAAAAAAATTGTACCAAATTTTAATTTGTTACAATTTGTTATAATTTGTCAATTTCACTAACGAATACCAATGCTCATGTATAAAAAAACGCCACACTTTCTTTTTACCATAATGCGAGCTACACCTTTATAATTAGATGATTTGAAAAAAGAAATAATCTCCAACAATTTGAGGTTAAAAGCAAACAAAAAAGTGATTCAAACTTGTAGAGAGGCCTGTCTGCTTCTCGCAGCATGACTAACGGCTCAAATCAATCACTAGTCAGTGTTGCTTTTACTTTTAGTCACGCTCATATAACAGGTGCTTCGCATATCGTTACCCTGTACTATGAGTGCTTTTAAACACCGTCAATCTCCAAACACAATCGAGTTATGAACGTACTTATTTTTCTTAACTAGGAAACGAGAACTAAATGCAATTACAGGTACATTATAATCCAGACATAACTCTATCAAATATTAGAAAGTGCATATTTTGTACTTAAGACATTGTTGTTGAATGTTCCTTGGTTGTAATCTTTGTTTAAGGCGTTTACTGGTAAGCAGACACATCTTTGTGTTGCATTGCAATTTATTATAAAAATAAAAATACTTTCAACTGATGACGTAACTGCATGGAAGTATTTTCTACCAATATTTTTAATAAAGGACTCCATGATGCCAGCAGAAAATAATCCTAAATCAATGAAACTGACATGGAAACAGAGTCAGTAAATATAAAAACTAGCATCAGTAGCAGAAGAAATATTAGGAGGGCACAAAATCAAGAAAACAATAAAGAATGGATTGACGAAGAATGCCAAAATAGAATATGGACACAAGTCTGAAAGAAATGGCTAGAGGCAAAAAAACAAGACACAGCGAATATAAAAGCTACCAAACTATATACAAAGAAGAAGCAAAATTAATTACAGATCAGATTCAAGAGCTGGAGGAAAACAATAGAGCTAGCAGAAATTTCTTTTAGTCTTTTAATATATTATGAGAAAGCAAAACAACCAGAATAAAGTAATAGTACAAATAAGGAATAAGGATTGGGAAACATATTCAAACACATTCAGAACTATTTAAAAGCAGTACAAAAATGCTAATCTATGAAAATAGAGACGCACTGAAACAACTAAAACTAAAAAATCAGCATATCCATATGTAATTTAATTAAAAAACTGTGGGAAAATAGACTAACCAGGCCACTGAACAATAAACAATCATCTGAAAATCAACAATTGATGCAATACACAGACAGACAGATTATAAAAAATGCTACGAGCATGACAAAAGAACTGCATATACATCCAATAAGTCATTGAACAGATACCAACTAATAAAAGCAGAATGACAATACAGCACAATAGCAAAAATTACAAAGGTCATCAAATCAACATCACTCTTCAATATCACTCCTGATTCAGCAATGAAGGTTTTAGAATTGCGAAAGGTAATAAACGAGGGGTATGAGGATGCTGCAAGAAAAACTACTATGTTTAGCAAGAGAAACTAAAACTGAAGGTCTAAAAATAAACAAGGAGAAAAAGAAATATCTCAGAAGTACAAGAAGAACAGACAACATAACAAATGTGACAAGAGGATAACATTGTTTTAAAAAAAGTGGCTTATTTCAAATACTTAGCAGATATGGTCAATGGGAATAATGAAAGAAGAAATTAGCAAAATAATCAAAGCAAAAAATAAGACCTTCTGGAAATATCATAGATTACTAAAAGACAGAAACCTCGGTAGAGCAACCAAAATGGAAATATATACGGCAGTTATATGACCAGTAATAAGACGAAACCATGTGTTCCACAGAGAAGGACGAAGAAAGATGGGAAATAACAGAAAGAAAAATCATAAGGGAAATCATGGGTTTAAGAAGATTAAGACGAAATTAGACTACTTAAGAACCAATAAATCAAAAACGGAGAAGGAATTGTCAAATTTATAAAAGCACAAAGACTGGGATGGTTTGGACACATACAAAGGAGGGAGTCTGACGATCTAAAAAGGAAAATATGTAGGAAACCAGCAGAAATTAGGCTAAGGACCAGACCGAAAACCAGATGGCAAGACCAAGTGAGAGAAGTTATATAGAACGGGACAATTGGGAACGTTTACTAAAATAGAGTGAAGCAAGTTAATAATATTTTTTCCAAGTTGCGATTTATATCTATAAAAAAGGTGCAGTAGTTTCCTTTCTATATATTCCAGTCTCTAAACATTCGATTTGTTTCTCTGAAATAAAAATATTTATATTACTGATATATAAAACATTAACTATCAAATTACCATTATTAAGTAAGAATAAAGAACAACATCTTTTAATCTAAACTCATGAACACTCTGGATGATTCAATCACTTGGTGAACAAATTGATTGAAAATTGGTGCAATTAAAAACGTTATATTTTTAACTTTTATCGTTATATTAACCAAAACTTCGTTATTTTAATGTTATTTAAGAGAACAATATCTTATTTCCCTTATTTCTTCATTTTCATTGGGTAAATTTGAGTTTTGAGTATAATTAATCAATTCTAATAAAAATATTGTCAAACGTGAGTAAAATTATTAAAATGCTCAATGACCAACAGTTTGACTCAATTGATTTTTACTCATTACCTTCAATATGTTTACACCAATTATTTACAGTATAACGTCTTTTATCTCAAAAACGAAAGCTTTTTTATTTCCCCTGTATTTATATTCCAGTATTTTCCAGTTTTCGATATTTGCTTATAATTAGAAGCATTAAACACTACAAGCATTGGACTTTAGGACTGAAATTAGTTACTATAAAAGACATTAAAAAATCTTTAATAGGTTGCAATTTGTTCGTCTTGCTGCCGGTACAAGTGGTGAGATTAATATTACATTAGTGAAACACAGCAACTATTGTACCGGCCTCTGTGTTTCCTACATCAATCACGGGGTCCCTAATGGCTTCATACAGTTCAAAATATTTACGAATGCGATGTCCCTTCTTAATTACTTACCGAGATAGAGTGAGAGAGATCGAACGAGTAGCGGCCGCGACAAGGATTGATCGCGAGAGCTTGACAGTTGCTCTATAAGGCCAGCAATTACATGATTATCCTCGACAATACCCAGTGATTTCCTGAGCTTTCATTACCCTCATTGTTAGTCTCCTTTGTTACAACCTCGCCCATTCTTCACGTTCACAGCCAGCGAAACAAAATGATAGCCTCGCAAAAGTTTTCCAACATAAAATAGTTATCTTTGATTCAGAGAAATTTTGAAGGCGCCCGCTGCTTTCATGTTTTCTTTTCTTTCCGAACTCTTGGCTCGACAAGGGGTTATTTGTCGGATCGGGGTTAATTCCCTACCCTTTGTGCACTTGATTAGCGATGAAATTGCATTTACAGCAGAAAAATTGTCGACATAACTTCAGCTTTTATTTTCTCTGGTGAACAATACCTAATGTCTCGTAATTACAGTTTTTAATTAGATGCGGGGTTAAGGAATAAATCTTAAATTTATTTTAAGACAAAATATTCATACAGACATGGATGCAACGTATTTGTTTTCCACATATGCTAGAATTTAGAAAAATATATTTTTTTTGTATTTTCTGAGTAATAAAAGATACTTAATTAAAACTTAAGGACATGTTGCAAGTATTAAATAGCACGCCACTGGTTTTTCTTAAATTTTATAGCTTAAAATTTGATAGCTTGGAATGTTAAAGCAAAAAAAAATACACAGAAAAGCTTCAAATTAATTTTTAATATGATGAATATTTTGTAACCAAACCTCCTAATGCACGTTTCTGGAAAAGTTTAAATGGGAGTAAAATGAGGACAGGTCTGTGGATGTGAAGTTTAAAAAATCTTTAAAAGTTAGGAAGTGTTTAATTACAGACTCTTTCAAAAATACCTTATTTATTTTTTATTATTGCACATAAATCGACTATCCTATTCCTGTTCTTCATTCCAAGCAGATATTTTGTAGATGATTTAAGGCGAGCCCATAAAGAGAAATGCAGAGGATTCAAATCGGGCGCACGTGGATGCCATGATTTTGGTCCTGCTCTCCCGATGCAAGAAATATGGTAATCATGATACAAGCACTGATGCGCAAGTAGTAAATTGAAGTGCATGTATAATATATGATTTTTTTGTCCTAGGGGAATTTCCTCTTAAAGTTCAAGTACTATGTGGAATATTGGGACCTAATGAAGTGGTAATGGTTCATGGAAATGTTTCAAATATTGGCTTGTGGATTATCTTCGGGCCATAGTTGTATGATTTATGGAAATCCATTATTACCTTTCGAGGAAAAGACTTTTTTCCATGTTCCAAAAGTGTGTTTCAAAAGAATTTTCCATGTCCATCACCATTTTCAATGCACGCACGACACCTTCGAATCCAATTTTCCCGTACTCGCTGGAAAACACCTCAAGAAAAGGAAATAGTGGTACGCAAAAAACACTCAGACACGGTCCAATTCCAGATATCAACTGAACTGCGTAATGCTGGACAACTTAGTACCTCGTGTTATCCGCCGCGCTATTGTCACATCGCTCTATATGAATTTTATCGAATTTTAAATTTATTACAACTCTAATTATTTTTTAGAATTAAGAAGTTTAAACAAGTGATAAACATTGTACCTATTTTATGGTATTCTATGCACGCAGTTATGTCAATATCCTTTATTTAATCGAACTTTTGTACATCAAGTTGGAGATTTTGATAATTTTTTTCTCGGAAATGGTTGAGTTTAGGACCCATCATATAAGGTTTTTTGTTTATTTTAATGTATTCTATCGATTGTTGACATTAAGGCAGTCAAACTTCTAACATCCTGTATATTTACAATACGTATTCTTTAAACCTGCAGTTTATATTATTTTCACTTTAATTTTTTGTTTTTGTCTCATGTCATAGCCTTATTCAGCTTTTATTCTGTTCATTAGTTTACATTTTTTTAATTTATTGGTTTGGTTTAAGTAACGAACCCCTTAAAAATAAGACTGTTTACAAATGGAAGGTCCACTATACAAAGAACTTCGTTCGAAAATGAATAATTTACAAATTATGGGTCCTGTTTCTAGATTATTCCTTTATTGTCTAAAACATATTTAAATTCTCATTTTTTCAATAATAATTTAGTACTTACTCCATCGGTTTTTTTTTCATTAAATTAATAACAAAAAATATGGAGCGATTACTATTATTTCAAAAGTATTTGATGTTATTGTTTGTGTGTGGTGAATGTATATTATACACTTTATAACGTCACAAAAATCCGTGATGAAAACAACAGATATCTTAAAAATAATAATAATAAATTAATTAATAAAATTAATTTAAGAACGCGAACTAAAGACAATCTATGATTCTGTAGCAAAAAATAATAAGCAAAATTAGCAAGACTAAAGTTACATATATGAGAAATGAGATTGTCAGAAATTTAAACAGTGAGTTTTGAATAAATGAAATGAAATTGAATGAATAATTATAGCCTCAACCTCTGAACACGAGAGTTAATTTAAGGACGTATGCAAATTAATATATTCAACAATAATCTCTTGTTTCGATATAGCTAATTTCTCGCTTTGGTATGTGTTCTACAATTATATATTTAAATAATATCTGCTTTGTAACTATTGTGTTACGGAACATAAACATACACGATTAAGACGTCTACCCATGTGTAACATTATTATTAATATGTATACTATTATAATATTGGCAATAGTCTAAATAATAGGTGTGTTTTCTCCACAAGTGGATTATAAAAAGATAACATTATAATTAGTTTTAAAGCAATGTTAGAACACATTTAGAATCGTGCCATGGATTTCTATTTTAATGGTATCAGTAACAATTAATTAAAAGACAGAGAACTGAACCCTCAAGGGATTAAATACATATTAGGAGAATATTAATTAGGCATGTAATCATGCCATGGCGACATTTGTGGCTCGGGACATTCATCAAATAATATATTGCGCCCACAGTGGTAATGTACAACATACGCTGCGCCACGTAATTGCGCTATAGGGCCATTTTTTACAGATTAGCAACGGAGAAAAATAAACGAAATGTTCAAGGATCGCGCAAAATCGATTCCTGGGCATGGAGGTGTCTGCCATCTTTGATATTTTCATGCATCATTGGAATTTATCGTTAAGAACGATATGCTCGTGTAAGAGAATAATCTACAAATAGAGAAAGATTTTAAATATTTAATAAGTAATCTATGTATAGCTTAGTGGAAAAGGACCACTAATAAAATACAGACCGATATTTTTCAATTGTAAAAATAAAAAAAAATGCATGATTTTTATAGCTTGGGGCCAGAACAAATTTCAATCAATTTAACCCAATCGGACCTTTACGAGTGGCATCGTGACAATTCCCCTATTTACAATAAAAGTGAGTCTTCTGGAGAAGATGAAGGAGTTTGCGTTTGGCTATACAAGCTCCGACTTAGGTTTACCTGATTGAACTTCAGTTTCAACCACCATGAAGGGAGATACTAGGATGATTATGCCTTTAGGCGACTGAGACAACTGATTTTATATTTATTTTAAATTTAATAATTAAATATAAATGAGAAAGAAAACAGTTTTTCAATACCTATATAAACGATGTATTCAAGATGTATCTATGACACTCGCAAATGTTAATTTTGATAGTTTGATGTTTGATTCTGAGGAGACTTATTGAAAAGACGGAATGGATAATATTCCAGCAATAGTTGCTGCTAGAGCCAATAAAGCTAATGACGAATTACTGCCTAAGAAATCTAAATTACTTTATGATATAGATTATAAATGTTTTGAGACTTGGACAAGCAGACATTCAGTGACAGCTATTAGTGAAACTATATTAATGGGATACTTATTTCCAAGAACTGGTGTGTATTACCTTTTATCACTTTAAAGAAATAATTATAATTTTCGATAATTTATATTTTTTATATATCTTCAAGTCAGAATCATTCAGTTCTAACACATTGTGGACAAAGTATTCAATGTTGAAGACCACATTATTAGTAGCAGAAAAGTAAATATAGGAGAACATCATCGATTACAGGCTTGTTTGAAGCAAATATCAAAAGGATATATTCCAAAAAATCTAAGATATTGACAAGAGGGGATATTTTGAAATTTATTTGAGAAGCATTAAGTCATACATATCTTTTGGAAAAGGTAAAATAGAAAATAATTGGCTATACTATTGCATGTGCTTAATAGATTTTTGTTATTGTAGGTTGTTCTAGTAATGGGTGTTTTTGGACGATTAAGAAGAGATGAGTTGGTAAAGCTCTTGATGGATGCTGTAGATGACAAAGGAATTGTTGTTGTGGTAAAAATTAACGATACAAAAACTGGAGTATCAAACACCTTTAACTATTGTGGAAGAAAATTCTAATTGTATCGACAATATATATCTTTGCGACCAAAAGAAATTAAAGGACGGCGGTTATTTCTGACATATCGGAATGGTCGATATACTGCGCAACCAGTAGGTAAAAATTCCTTTGGTGGCATACCGTCCAGGATTGCAAAATATCTCGGCTACGCAGATGTAAAATGTACAGAGGTCATTGTTTGCGTCGTACATCGACAACTCTTCTCGTAGATGTAGGTGCAGATATGATAACTTTGAAAAGACATGGAAAATGGAAAAGTGATACTGTAGCATCAGGATATGTAGAAGATAGCATAACATCCAAGAACAAAATATCTCGTTTAATAGCAGGAGTCGAAAGAACGAGTGATGATAATTTTTCTGAATTGATTGTGAGGGAAAATGAACATTTATTCGAAAATTTAGGTAGTTTTTCTGGTGCTACTGTTAAACATTCCTTCTCAAATTGTATTTTCGTTTTTAAAGACGGTTGTACATGATTTTTGTTATTAATATAAAGCAAATTATTGTTATATATCATATTATTATTAATAAACTTTGTACTTTCATTTGTCTACTCCATTTATACAAGGCACATTTAGAAGGGTACAAAATAGGTCAAAATGCGGGTGATAATATTTAGGTCAGCTTATTTCGCCCTAGAGTTATATGTCGCAGTTTTCCTATTCCGTTTCCTAATAATAAACAAGCTATATGGCCTAAGTTAAAAACAAAGACATTTTCTGCCATTACTACCTGCAGTTGAATGTGGGTCGGTTATTGGGGTGTATCTAGATGGTGGAGGGTGAGTCCGTTTGGGCTAAAATATTGGAGGATTAGGGACTGAATTTTATTTGTCTATCCCTAATCTATAAAAATCATGGACTTTTCTATTTTTCCAATTTCCAATTCATTAAACTTTTTAGATTTAATCCTGTCAAAAGTTAATAACTCACATAAATTTAAAATACTTAGAAAACCTTCACCAACTTCTCATACAACACCATCAGATTCTAATCGTCCTTCTCAAAAGATTTCGTTGTTATATTCATAGACTTTTTTCCTTGTCTCTACATTCAAAACTAGAAGAAAATAAAAATTTTCAAAATATTAGAAATAACTTTTCCCATATATTAAAATTCTAATTTTAACGCACAATATATTAAAAAAAAAACAATTTACTTATACAATGTTTTTTAATAGGTAATAAAATAAAGCACCGTCTTAGCATACACCCGCGATGCATTCACTAGAATCTCATTCCCATTTGCCAGAAGCTCCGAGTATGCTTCACTAACTTCGTCAAGCCTCGCCCCATCTTTTGCAGAAATGAATAGTATACACAACCAATATCTGTTGGGGTTGACACAGAAACAGTGTGTCTTACTATTCTCCTCTACAGTGTTTTCCCGCTAAGTTTACTCCTCTAAGACCCAAGTAATAAGACCAAGTAACATCCGCTTTGATCTTCCCGGCATTAATTAACAAACGACAAAATTGTATTTAAACAATAGCGGGAAAGCAGCTACCGAGGAATCTACTGGTATGAATGTGAGACTGCTCCCTCAAAGCACAAGTTTGCAGTCTGATTATGCAAACAGCGTTATATGTCTGAATTACACGGACTGTGTGCAATTATCAAAACAAAAGCTTTAAAAGCGATAGGTATTTGTGTTAAACATAGAATGTAATATTCAAATTTGTAACATCCAATTGTCAATTATATCCGAATGATCTTCCGTTACTTTTTGTTCTGGTTTGTTTGCAAGACTATATCAACTAAAAATAGTACATACTTACATAAAAGAAAGAATCCGAAAAATTCTGTTCAAATTATTTTTTTCAATATTTTCATTCATGAGTAGCTAGTAGATATTTTTAAATATCGTTTCCGCTCTTAACGTCACATATTGTACAAATAATTGCCGTTACAAAGAACGCAATATCATGCTTTAACGATGTTGTAAATTTAACAGTTGCGGCTATTATTTTGAATTTTTATGCTTGAAATTAACCAGGGAGTTCATTAAACCACGCGAATTGGCTAATTTAATGATGTTTTTTTTTAAATCTCTTAACGACCATTAATAAAATTATATCTAAATGCACTATTTCATGTATCTATACGAGGAGCACCAGGAAATGTTTCTCTCAAACAGTGAAACAATGTATTTAATTTTCTTTCATTACTTACACGTACCTGCACCTCCTGCCCTTTATTATGGCAGATATGAATAATACCTGCTAGCTTTCAAAATATACATCAGTATCGTTTTCTTGACTATCGTCTGCACGATGTCCCCCGACCCACTTCAAATTTCTGAATAAGATGTCAAATTAAACCAAATCCGGACTATACGGTGGATGGTCCAGATCAAAGTAGTTACAGATGGAAGAAGGGTTGGGCTTTGGCTGTTTTGTGAAATTAAGTCAATAGCCATACGTAATTTTGTAAATCTATTATTGTGTAACTACTGTTATTGGCATATACTCAACAAGAATTCCTGCTCAGTCCCAAAATACCATGAAATTACTAGTTAAAAGTTTTACTCAGCAGGGAATCTATGCGAATCCGTTGCATGGACTCTAATTTTATTATTGGGATCTCAGTAATATACTCAAATCTTATAACCTGTCATTATCTTAGAAAAAAACTTGGAATTTACATTGACACATTATAAATTTACTGCCTCAGCAGCGAGAGTTAACAGTTTTAGGACCTACATTGTTTGATCTTATTCATCTTTATGATTTAGGACTTTTAGGAGTAGCAAAGCTCTCAGTACAAATATATTTAATATTTTAATAGTAGTAGACTGTATTAAAAGACGATCTTCCTGCAAACAAAAGATTTATTGCCCCTGAAGGCCTTCCGTTTGTTGGCTCGGTTCTGCTAGTAATAGACACTGTCTTGATCTTTTTAATTTAAAGAAATGTGGAGTTTCGATTGATAATAGTATGACGTTTCAAACATATTTTTTGCTTAAAAACATGTCATAAAACAAAACAATGATTAAATTGCAGTAAAATTTAAAAAAGTTTGTCGTTGTTGACCGTTGCTAGGCAACACGTTCAATTGTTTTTATCATGAGTAGGTAGAATTTTTTTTAGTACCCGTTGTACCTTACTTTAAGAGATATTCAACAGAACACTATTACACAGTCATAAGAATCGCACAACTTTATTACGTTAATTTAAGTTTCTGACTTCCATTTGTATTTTGAATTATTTACTTAATTTCCGAACGTTTTTGATATCCTGGCGCTTAAGAAGTATTTATATACAATATGTATATAGGGAATAAATTAAATAATAAATAAATGGGGGCGTGTTCGAAAAAGGCTCGGATACGTCGATTGGTATTTTTAGTACATGAAATGTCCAGAATTTTTTGAAGAATCCAAAAATTGAATAATATACAGGGTGTTGCATTTAAAATAAAAACGTTGGTATTGACTGTTACATGACACCCCTATATAAAAAGTTTTTGTTGAAAAAAATGCGCAACTAAAAATACCACCGACGCGCGACGTGTCCGGGTGTTTTTTCGAACACGCCCCCGTTTATTTATTATCGAATTTATTCCATTTAGCTCATACACACTGTATATTAAAATCTAAATATGTAATTTTAGGGATTCTTTTTTCTTTTATACTTAATAGCATATATAAAATGTTTAATACTACTTTAAATTTGTTTTAGCTACAGCTCTTGTGAAATGTTAAAAATCTCCTACAGATTTTGATTAATGAATTAATGATACATGTTTAATGTGCGGAAAATTCAGCGTATTTAAGAATTTTGTTTTTATATCTCGAGAGACGATTTTACACACAGAATAAATTATTGTAGACTACTTTCTTACATATCAAAATATAATACTCTCAAATGTGTCAAATAAGAAATCTTCTACTAATATAATTCTAAAATGATATTCAAAACTATTGTTCCGTTGTACCACATCCAATTAACGTTGACTTGTTAGGTTGATTTTCTTATTTTGATCCAGGAGCCTGTGATCGAGTGGTAGCCTAATCTTTTAGAATCACAGATAATAAACGATTCTACATTTTTTTTGACTTCATTTTTTAGAAAAATATTTGAATTTGCTTAATACCTTTATACTTAATCTACATTCAAGAACTATTATTAATTTCTGCAGTACTTTATGATTAAGTGAGGGCATCTCAAGCGATATACACTTATAGAGGGTGGTGATGGGTGACAAAGTAAAATAGCTTTGTTATTTTTTGAGATGCACGTTTATATAAAAGTTGGGTGCAATACCGGAAATTGTTTGTTAGATAAAATTTCTTATAAATTTTTTACATACCTGAATTTATCTTAAAATTCTGTACTTATATTGGTATAATTAGGTTTGAATTCAGTTGTTGCGTTACCAAGTTACGTAGAGAATAAAGCAACACACAATATTTTCTACAATATTTAAGATATATCTAAAAAAGTTTAGTATTATGCTTTTGTAATTACGAAGTATTATTTTACGCAGAACAGGACAGTCATAATACTATTCATACCACAGATTTAATAAGCTTCTGTAAATAGTGTACTCAATGGTAGCACGACAAACTATATCGGACTCGGAGACATTCTAAATACATTTAAAACAAAACCTCCTCTTAACTATGTAAATCCTCTTAAAAGTAATGAATAGCATCATCACAGCAACATACGTAGGCAATATACCTTGTTACCAAAGAAGCCTTTCGCACATGTCATGTGATGTGTTTAAATAGTATTCATTCCATACCACCTTCTCTTAATTGGGAAAGGTTGACATAAATGTATAGCTTATAAATTCTAGCGAAATTAATTGATACACAATCATATAGACAAATGAAAGTGATGAGGCCAGTATTATGTATATAGGCTTCTTCAAAGGTATTCAGCTGCCTGGATGCATATACAGCGTGGTAAAAAAAGTTCTGCATAAAATTCATATTTTCGTTAAACAATTTTTTTTTCGAAAAACGGTGAGACCCGTCGATTTTTATTTGATCCAGGGCACCTTGTTATGTGGAAAAATTTTTTTTTCGATAATCCACTTACGGCAGCGATGACATAATTTTTTTTTAAATGACAACGCATATTTTTTTCGTTCGAAATTGATGACAGTGATAATTATCTAAACAACGGTGTGAAAATTTCGATGTCTTACATAACAATTTTTTTTAGAAAAATGCACCTTAAGTTCTTATAAGTGATAATTGTCTACTTACACTATTAATGGCTCCGAAAAGGACAAAGTTGACAAAATTACATTTCAAACGAGTAAAATTACACTAATGTTTGTGTAAGTCTAGCGAAATTGTTCGAATTGCCCACCCTGTACCATTTGGCATTGTCCTAAGCGTGTGTAAACGCCGTCTACACTTCGTTCAAGCATTCCCGGGTCGATTTGATTTATTTCAAAACGAATACGGTTTTTAAGTTCTTCCAAATCACCTGGTCTGTTTGTGTAAACACGCGATTTCAAATAGCCCCACAAAAAAAGTCTAGAGGTTAAATCAGGCGAACGCGGAGGCCACTCGATTGTTCCGCGTCGCCCGATCCATCGGCCAGTAAACGTAAATCAAGTCATCTAGTTAAAAGAAAGAGAAAATGTTTCTCAGAAATTCAAGTTCTTGGAAGCATTACAGCTCTAATTATAACATTACAATGACTATAAAATAATAAATACCTATTATACTACCTAAAAGCAAGTAAAATATTTTAATAGATTTTCGGTAGCGTGTTGGAAATTTGCTTAATAAAAATATCTTAATAACGTGCTAATATTTAAGGACGTTATTTTTGGGCCCATTTTAAGAAAAAAACTTTATATGAACATATGTGCTAAAAGTCTTAACTTTTGAACTACAGGGTGTTAAAGTTTTATGAAAAAAATATTTTTTTATGATAACTGGTATTATCCTAGATATTTTTTCAAATTTGATACACGCCTTCTATTAATCGAGATGCATATTCTGATCTACAAATAATTTTATTATTTATGCAAGTGTCGTCTGTAAAGGTTTTGTATTGAATATTTTTGAAGAAAAATATGTTACTTGTATTTTGCGTGTCTTGTACTTGTATGTATGTAATTTGTAATATGTTGCTTTTTCTTAAAGTAAAAATCATTTTTGAAATCCCCAATCTTTTGTGAGCAAATGTGGTGTCTTGAATTTTTACTTTAAGAACAAGCAGTGGCGTAACATATTTTTCTTCAAATATATTCACAATATATATACAAAACTTGTAGAGACGCCACTGGCAAAAATAATAAAATTTTTTGTACATCGGAAAATGCATCTCGTTAAACGTTATTATTAAATTAAATGTTAATAATATGGAAGTAAATTGTACACATTAGTAGACCTAATTTCAAATAACGGCTTTTACCCAAAAATTATACAAATTTAATAAATTACAAAAAAGTTATTGCAAAATACCGATTTTCATCTTTTAACTTCAAGGGTTAACATACTATCAAAAAAAAATGTAGAGTGGAGACATTGTATTTACAATCAGGCCGAGTACGCATACCATTTACGTTAAAACGTTATGTTAGAAATAACGTTTGTAAATAACGTGCCGTAAACGGCCGCTATAATATGTTGTACGTAGGTACCTGTTATTTACGAGTTTGCGCTCTACGTTATATTTGTTTCATGTTTCATAACCTAACAGAACTCTTTTAGTTGTATGTGTTTTTGTCTATTGAGTCGAGTATATATAATAATTCTGCATTATTATTATTAAATATGTCGGTGAAATACATTCTCAAAGTTCGCCCCTAAAAACAGTTTTTTCTAAATACCTGGGGTTCTAATCAATATTTTGGAATAAAACAACATGCGAAATTACTTTTTATAAAAAAAACAGATGTTTCATTAGTGATTTCGTGTTTGGGGGTTGCTACCCTTATTTTTTATTTAAAAAAACTACATTTTTCAAACATTTTTTATACATAAAAAGTTCATATTTGTTAAAAAAATCTCTTTTTAGGGGGCGAACAACCCCCTAGTAAGCGAAAAATGTCTGTACGATTAGAATTAACATTACAAAATAAAAAGTTTTGACTTTTTCTCTAATCATACGAATAATTTGTTCTATTAGCCTCAAACGGATGCAAACTACCCCTCATGTTCACCCCCAAAAACAGTATTTCTGTGACATCTCGGGTTCTAATCAATATTTTGGAATGAAACGAAATGGAAATTACTTCTTATAAAAAAAAAACAAATATTTCACAAATAATTTTTTCTATTGGTCTAAAACGGATTTAAACTGATGCAAACTACCCCTGATGTTTATCCCTCAAAAACAGTATTTCGGGTTCTAATCAATATTTTGGAATGAAAAAAAAAAAAATGAAATTATTTCTATTGAGCAGAACGAATGATTCATGAGCAATCTTGTCTGTAGTCTGTAATTTTAGTGAAAATTTGCGAAAATAAATATTAAAGTATAATTTTAACAATTTTAACCGGGGGATGCAATCTCTAATATTCAGTCGACTGTGACTCGTCCTATTGAGTAGAGGCCGTTTTCATTTTGCTCAATCAAAAAAAGTTTGATAGGGCCAATAGAGGACAAGATATACTTACCTATATAAAAATGTGTTTTCGGGTATGAACATTAAAGATGGTCTTCACCCTTCAATACAGTTTTTCGGCAGAAAGAAACAAGTGCCCAATATTTATTTTTCTACTGTCTGTTTATGAAGTATCAAAGCTTCGGGCTTAAAAGCTTAAAATTCGAGCCACCAATATTCTTTTTATTTTTGGATTCTCAATAAATATGTTTGTTACATTTTAATAATCCTCCTTCAATCAGTGTAAACAGAAAGTTTTGTATCAAAAAGTACAGAACATAATGTCAAGGGTTGCAAACTTCTTTTAAATGAACATAACTAATGGTATCGATTAATGGTTTTATTTTTTACTCGAATCAATTACTTATTTCTCTTTTTTCTCGTGTATAATATACTCACATTCCTAATTTTAATTTCTAGAGAATATCGGATAGTATACTTTTTAATTCTTTTTTTGTGAAACATCTGTTTTTTATAAGAAGTAATTTCCATTTTGTTTTATTCCAAAATATTTATTAGAACCCGAGATATCACGGATATACTGTTTTTGGGGGTGAACATCAGGGGTAGTTTGCATCCGTTTAAATCCGTTTTAGACCAAGAGAAAAAATTGCTTGTATGATTAGAGAAAAAGTAAAGACATTTTTCGCACACTAGGGGGTTACTAGGGGGTTGTTCGCTCCCTAAAATAAGAAATTATATTTGTCAATTTGTTTAATAAATCATATTTTTAATTTTTTATATATAAAAAATGTTTGAATATACTTAGATTTCCTGAAATAAAAAATAAGGGTTGCAACCCCCAAACACGGAATCACTTGTGAAACATTTTATTTTTTTAAAAGAAGTAATTTCCATTTTATTTCATTTCAAAATATTGAGATGTCATAGAAATACTGTTTTTGGGGGTGAACATGAGGGGTAGCTTGCATCCGTTTAAATCTGTTTGCGGCTAAATAGATCAAATTATTCGTATGATTAGAGAAAAAGTAAAAACTTTTTATTTTGCAATGTTAATTCTAATCGTACATACATTTTTAGCACTCTAGAGTGTCACCCCCTAGAAAGAGAACTTAATTTTGTCAATTTGTTTACATAAATCATATTTTTTATTTTTTTTAAATAAATATGAATTTTTCTATATATAAAATGTTTGAAAAATGTAGTTTTTCTGAAATAAAAAATCCAAACACGGAATCTAATGTGAAACATTTGTTTTTTTATAAGAAGCAATTTCCATTTTTTTTTTCAATCCAAAATATTGATTACAACCCCAGATATTTAGAAAAAACTGTATTGGGGAGCGAACTTTGAGGATGTATTTCACCCCCTAAATAACAAACCGTTCATTTTCATTAGACAAATAACAGGCACGTTAAACTATAGTGACACCAAATTCCTCGCCTTTAAGAAACTGTTATAATATAAGATAACGCGTTACAAACTATTTTATGTCGTACTTACCCGTTATTTACGAGTTTGCATTTGTTTCAACCTAAAAGATATCTGTCAATTATATGTGTTTTTGTCTAATACTGACTCTTGTTTATAATAATTTTGCATAATTATTATTAAAAATGTCGTCACAAAAGCGTCTTCAAAAAACAACAAAATTGCAATACGAGTATTTCTAAAAATGGTCTTAATTCCTCAATAACGTGCACGTTATATCTTAACAGTTAACGTTAACCTTAACGTTTAACCCTGAAATAACGTAACTGTTATTATGAAAAAATGGGATACATACTCGGCCTGATTATCTCTCTTAATTTGAAAGGTCATCATTTACTAGAACAGGCTGTACAGAGTTAATTAATTTCAACACTGTATATCCTAATTCATGATTTATGAGTGATTTATTTTTGCACTTATTATTTAGTTAATTAAAAACCAAATCAGAGTAAAAAATGACTGATAATAGTTAAATTTAAATCATATTAGAGAAAAAGTCAACTCTAAATTTTCTGTACTCAGAATAGAATCAAGTCGCGCAATTGATAGTTAGACAGAAATTGATATATTATTGAATAAAATTGAGTGATATTTGAGTAAAATTTTTTTACAGTGTATATCACTTTAAATTCTCATGTCGGTATAATTTATTTAACGTTCCTCGTCATTTCATTATCTAAATTTTAGGAAATTAAATGAAATTTTTTACAATTACCAGGAAAATTTAGATTATTTTAAAAATGTTTTACTTTCACTATAATTTTTAAAATTATGTTTGAAGTAATTTTTTCTAATTTAGTAGAAAACACGAAAACATTTTTTCGGTTAACGTAACGTACAGCAAAACTGAACCGACATTTCACCGAAAAATTACCAATTTTTCTTTTACTATGCACGATGGTCTCGCGGGCCTTACAACGATTAATAAATGCAGGCAAATACACCCATGCGTCCATAAACAAGCCTAACCGACATCTAGTTACACGAGTCTTGAAATTTCACGCAGAAGGAAGGCGTCTAAACGCTCAGCGCTTAATTAAAACCCTTTAACCCCTTACGGTTTTGTTATTTTAAAATACGATTAATCATATTACGGTAATTGTTTACACAACTAATTTCCTTTGTGCCGGTGGAGATTAGCGAGGCACGAGGGGAAAGGAATTCGAAAGGGGATCATTTGTTTCTGTTAGTTACGGAGTCGGCCATGGGAGGCAGATTACACAGTCTCCGCTTGTGAGGTCAAAATTGAGATACGAGATAAAAGTGTATCGCAAATTGAATTTAAAAAAAGTATTAATCAGTGCGGATATTAATGGTGGAGGTCGTACTTAAGGAATAATTACGACTAAGATTAATCTGCTCCGGAGTAAACGCTCATTATTCAAAATGAGTGCGTTATATTTTGTTGTACCGTTTTGTTTATTGTTTTTAAAGAATGGAAACGGTCAACTTTAAAAATGTATGAAATTTTTGGCAGAACTGATCCCCTTTTCTGATTTATGACCGTGATTTTATTAGATACTGTTTTCTAGAAAATATCTCCATAAACGTAGGTATATTTGAAATATATTTTTTATGTAGTCCTAAATGGTTTACTGGTATTTTCAGGATGAATACTACATAAAAAAATAAGTCTACAACAATTATTATATGTTGCATTTTGGAAATACAGGCTCTGTGCTAAATTTTGACAGATGGTAGCTGGGTTAATTTCAAACATATTTTTTCAAGCATTCTAAAAACATAATTTCATATTTCGATCATAGCAGCCTGATAAATAAACATGATGTATTTGTGTTTAAAGTTTAAACATTAGTTAACCTTATTAACCAAATTAACAAATCTTAAGACTATAAAAATTGTTCAGTGTCCACCCTCGGCTCGAATGCAATCCTCACATCCGCGAAATAGATTCCGTCACTGGACGGATGAGATTTGGATCATTTCTATATCTGCTTAGCTGCTTCCTGAATTCTTTGAGGTAACTGCTGACAGGTAGTGATTTCAACATGATAGACAAGCTGCTTCATATGTACCCATAAATAACACTCCACAGGATTTAGATATGGGGAACGTGGTGGCCATGCCATTGGAACTTATTGACCTATCCATTTATTTGGGAAATGACCAGGCAGTTACTTGTCTCCCTCTATGTAGTGGTTCGCCATAGTGCTGATACCACATATTTTAAACAATATTAAGCCGTACGGCATCAATGAAATTAAAAAATGTTTCCAAGAAAGTTCTATACAAATTTTGCATTTAAACGATCATTTAATGCTCCCCCAAACATTGACACTGAAACGTTGCTGAAATCGTTTTGGTCTAATTGCATGCGGATTTAGTAACGCCCAGATATGTTCACTATGATTATTATTTACACCATACGCTTCATCGGACAAGACATGACAAGCGAAATGAATCTATCATTTTGTGCATTTTGTTGAAGTAATGTATTATATCTTCTACATTCACTTCAGAAGGACGAATAGCCTTTTTTGAGCGGGGTTAGCTTCTTCTCGAAGTCTTCGAAATAAGGCACTAAAGACTCTGTGGGCAGGTTGATATCTATTTGGGTATCTTGAATGGGATGTGACTGGATTTTTGTGGGTATTCTAGGGCTGCATGTCTGGCGTTCCCATTGGAATACCCATATACAAAGACAATATTTGCATACTCTTCAGTTGTAAATATTTTTTATTTAGCACTTTAATGCTAAGTGACAAATAAATAAACAAAATGACAAAAATAATTATTATTGTTATAGCAATCATCATTTTACTATCAGGCTACTTTGATTGAAACATGTGACTTCTAAACAAAAACGAATCGGACCTATATTCATATAATAAAAAATGTTTGAAATTAACCCATGCAACCATCTATCAGAGTTTGTGATAGATCTTGTAGAACACCCTGGATAAACCAAACTTTCTCTTTTTTTTCTGATTATGTATACATGTCCCGCTAAAGCTTTGCACTTCAATTTATTAACTGAGCCTTTAAAATGGATAAAGTCGATATTACCATGGAACCACTACATATTTATGCTTTTCTGGTACTAACTTTATTAAACAAATCTTAATATTTTTAATGGGAAACATACTACATTACAAAAGGTGTTTTAAAATTAACTTACCTTGTTCTAGAAGATATTCTTTTAAGAGCTTGCCTTTGTTCGCCGGCCGGCACAGTGACAATGTTCTGATTAGATGTCAGTTCCGGAAGGGTCCTATATTCTTCCCTCGAGATATTGGGATATTGGGATATAGGCTACCTAAGAGCCATTAACAGCAGCAGCTTTGATGCGACCACGTGTAGGTAACTCAGTTCACCATATAAACCATTCAAGGCATTTCGTGGAGTCTACAGACTTTTACCATAAGTGAAACACCTTGGTCAGCTTTGTACCCACTCCAGGAGTTAGTTCTATTTGAGCTTTGTCTAACTTCCTGTTACTTGTTATGGAAAGGAGGCTATTGTGAATAAATCGATGGTGTTGCGGAGTCCAGTAATGGTAAACTTTATTTATGCAACATTTTGAAAGGGCAGCATTGGAAATAGCCGAACTCAAACCATTGGTACCGATATGTATATGATACATTCATTATTTGACCACTTGGTATGGGGAGCCTTATTGTTTCCTACCCCATTTGACGTCATCCAAACATTCGCTTCAGTACAAAGACGGGACAATTGGCCATCCTTGAGTAGAACTACCTAAAATGATTATAGAAAAATATGAAGTATTAGTAATAACTTTCTAATCTTTATAATTTTACAATTTTTAAGTCATAAATTTCCCTTGAACATTGTCACTGATTGTGAGAGCTTCTTGTTTCAAGTTTATATATTAATGTTTTCAATTGTTAATAAATGTTTCCCCTTTTTACATATTCTGCTGACTTTTAACAACAATTATAGACATACACTTTCTTCGCTTTACAGAATAGTAGGCGATTCCAATATTTCTCCGTTTGTATTAACCTTTTCTCTCAAAATTTTTACGGAGATCAAAATTTTAGTATTTAAACAATGTTTAACAATTTTTTAACTAAATTGTATAGACCATGAATAATAATTCTGTTCTGAAATAAATATGGATGTGCTTTCTGTATTAAATCTTAACTACAAAGTTAGTTATTGGGTCTAGAGGAGTTAGTCGTTCGCAAGTTGTAGGCTGTAAACTCGAAATAAACAAGACATAAAACAATATCTGGCCATAAATAACCTCCTGGATGACAAATTGACAAATGATTTATTTCAGTTAAAGAAACGGAACTCAAAACGATACCATTATTCCTGTAGTGGAAACACTTGAAAACGAAAGACCTCGACCGTATTCTCATGATTAACGATTGAATGCACTCTGGAAAAGCCCTGGGTGAGAACACGGAAATTCTTTCTTGTTGAAAACGTAAAAAAAGCATCGTGTTCCGTGGCTTTGTGTATTGAAGCGGTGGGCATTTGTCAACCCGAGTCAATAGACACACTACAAGGGTAATGTATTGTGATTCCCATTAGGGTGAGCAGTATAAACATTCGAGAATTCATTGGGTTTATCCGTACGCACTAACGATACTGCTGACTCGAATGGGAACGCGTTGTCTGCAGGAATAAAAGACTAGGTTACTGGATTCTTTGAATTGTAAAATCCTGCCTCTAGAAGGGTTTTATTAATTGAAATATTTTAAAACTAAATCTTTAGTTTTGAAATCATTCAAGGCTTGATACCATTGAAGGCGTTCAGATTTAAATTATTATCTATTAGTAATTTTTTTTAATAAACTTAAAATGCTTACTCATATGGCACGGATAAAAAATTGGAACTGAATAGTATATTCAAAAACTAGGTGTATTATACAATATACATTAATTATTAGTATATTTTGCCAATGAAAGTGAAACTAAAATGGTGTAAGTAAATTCTTGTGCCAAAAGAATCAGCAGGGTTCTTTAAAAAGTAACTTTTGTCCTGCCATAAATCTAACATCGAAATACAAGACACTAAACAATAATAAATTATTAGTGGAATGTAGGTATTTTTATAAAATTGCAGTGTGATATTTTTGGTTAGGAAAAAGTTATTTTTTCAATCAAGTCCTTTTTGAGGAAGTCCTTATACAATATTTTTATTTTAGCGAAATGAGACTAATTAAAGACAAAAATTATAATAAGCAGTAACGGAAATATTGGGAAACATTGTTAATGAGAACTTTTATTCCACTGAATAATAAGACCTTTTGGCGTAAAATGATCCAAGGCCTTGAAATTATGACAAGCATTTATAAAATACTCTATTTACAGGGTGTTTCAGGAGAAGATGTACATACTTCAGTATGTTATNTATTGGGAAACATTGTTAATGAGAACTTTTATTCCACTGAATAATAAGACCTTTTGGCCTAATAAGATTCAAGGCCTTGAAATTATGACAAGCATTTATAAAATACTCTATTTACAGGGTGTTTCAGGAGAAGATGTACATACTTCAGTATGTTATCTTACGTTTAATTTTAAGCAAAAATTTCTTATGAACTTAGGTCTGGAAACGCTTCGTTTAGGATATACAGGATGTAAAATTAAAAAAAAATATATTACATTTTCTTTAATAAGTCTCGACTACTTTGAGTTAAATTCATGAAATTTTTTATGCGGAGGTTTCTTGGGACGGGAAATTCAAATTTTATGGACGATTGGCTGTATCTCCCAGAGGGCACTACAAGCGGCCATTAGGATTCTTTTAAATGGCTTCAATAAATCGAAAGTTATTGTTGTCAGGCTTTGTACATTTTGATTAGAGATTAGAGATAGTTCTTAGCCTTTAAAGTGTTATGCTTTATTTTCTAGACAAAAGTAAGGTAGCCAGATAAGTAATTTTCGGGTTTTTGTACGATATGCTAGAATTAATTAGGAAAAATAAATAGAACGCCGTTGTTTTCTGAACACGATGTTTTTATTTTTCAATCCGACAAATAATTTACTAAAATTAACGTCTATTAAAGATTTATCGTAAAATGCGTAGTTTTCGAGAATAAAACAACAATAAAATAACAAAAAAAACAACACTATCCAATTAACACTACAAAATTTTCATCAAAGATTTGGTTCAAAAATACCACCATCAACTTCAATACACTTTTCAACTCTTACGAAAATATTACGTAAGGTGTTAATTAATTTTATAGGGTGCTGTTTGATTCGCGTAGCTGTAGCCATTATACGACCGATCGCTCACGATAAATTTCTTGTTTCATCCATTCCCAAAGTCCATAATCCATGGGCCAATTAACTCTCCATCTCTCTCCAAATTGTTCATATAACTTATGGGTTACCTGTCAGCTGTAATGGGACCGTCATGCTGAAAAATCACGCGTAGTCGTTTGTTCAAGGGAACATCCTCCAATAACACTGGAAAATCATTCTGCAAAAATTCTAAATATCGGGCTGCTGTTAGTTGATGACCAATCATTCCACACCAGATATTAACATTAAGTCTGTGTTGGAAACGGGTTTCTACACTAGCATGTGGATTGTTATCGGACCAACGATGATTGTTGTGATGGTTACTAATGCCGTCCCTGGTAAAAGTGGCTTCGTCTGTAAAAAGTATCATTAGAACCAGTTGACGATTAGAGTTGACCCATTCACAAANAATCTGTGTTGGAAACGGGTTTCTACACTAGCATGTGGATTGTTATCGGACCAACGATGATTGTTGTGATGGTTACTAATGCCGTCCCTGGTAAAAGTGGCTTCGTCTGTAAAAAGTATCATTAGAACCAGTTGACGATTAGAGTTGACCCATTCACAAAATTCCAATCTACTGGCATGATCTCTTGGTTGAATATTTTGTACGTTTTGTATGTGAAAAGGATACAAACCATTTTTGCGTAACGTACGCCATACTCTTACATGAAGAATGTTTATCTGGAGGGAAACCCTTCTTGTGCTTGTCGATGATCTTCGTTCTACTGATTGAAGAATATTTTCGATTTCATTGGCATTTCGGTTATCTGCTCGTTCAGGATGATAATGACTACTTGGAAGAAAAGCGGATTCACGAAAATTTGTAAATGTGTTAGAAAACACCCTTGCATCTTTACTTTGATTATTTTAAGTTTCAAGGTCAAACCAAGATAGACTGGAAAATATTAGATGGATTTGATATCAGCAATCGATAAGGTGCCAGATTTTTCATCAAAAAGTGGTGTGACAAAAATTTTCGCGCAGACCATTTGGAAATTAAACTTATTTTTCTTTGAAAATTTGTAGGGTTGTTAAGGACAATTAAATAGTTAGTCAAACTAAGGTCAACTTAATATCAAATGGAATACGCAATTTTTATGGCAGCGACCCATACAGCACCAAATTTTGTGTCGGAATCTGGAATTAAAAAAATTTCCAGGGTTTCCTTCCTGATCATTTAAAGGTCAAACTAATTTTTCACAAAAACATGTAATTCAACTAGAACTATTAGTGCGATCTTGACAATTTTTGAAATTTAACGCTTAGGTTAACAGTTAAAAACTGATCATAGAGCCGATCTGGAGACTGATTTCTTAGCTGATAGGTCAAATCCAAGGTCATTCAAAGTGTTACAAATGCTCTATAGACTGATGGCAAAGAAAATAGGTTGTTTTATTTAATATAAGTTGACCTTGGTGTGACCTTAAGTCCTAAGGGCAAGGTCAAATACAAGAGTTCTAGCATTTTATTTTCTTCAAGGTTTTTACAAGGATATTGGTAGAGGGGGGGTTCTAATCTTTCTGGTACATAATACATCTTTGTACGTGAACAATTCAAAGGGCAGCACAAAAAACAATGAGCTGTTCCTTATTCATTCCTACTAACGGCTGAACCAAGATTTATTTGTTCTGCTTTCTTTTACGAAAATTATAAATTAAATTTAAACGATCTTCATATTTAGTGTGGAGGCAGCGGGTCGCGCATGTCTCGGTTAATTCGCTTGGCACGCCATTGAATTGCTGCAGTCTCTGACAGCCTTAGTTATTACACTATGTAACTAAGGCAAAAATTTGCAAACTTGTAAAATATTCTTATGAACAAATTAAATATATTACCGAAGTAAGTTAAAAGGATTAATTTACAAAAACAAAAAGTTTTTACTGCAAGTAAATAAAAATGGAGGAAAACGCCATTTACCTTTTTATGAATTTATTGACCGACTTCTTATTCCATACGTTTTTTAATTTGAGTAATATCCTCGTAGTTTTACCAACTACATAATTATTTTTATTTATATTCAAACATAATCGTAGGTTTTAAAATGATATAGCCACTTGTAAATATTAAAAAATGTAAAATTATGCTGGCCGAGCATTGATAAGTATCTACACATATTCTAGTATGGTAAGGACACTTTTTAATAAGATGTGACATGAAAAAACGAGATAAAACGACAGGTTAACATAGCTCATTATGACAGTTAACTATTTCTAAATATATACAAAATAAAAAATTGTTAAGAGGTTTACATGTCATAAAAATGTGTTAAATTAGAGAAAATTTAGAAAGTAATGTTTTCTGGATGTCCACAGTCATCAGTGTTTTGTTGATTTTTACATGAAAGCGTAAAGAGATTCATTTTCGGATTGTTTGCTGTAAAATATTTTATTTTAATGGAAATCCATTTTTTAAGTAGGCACAATAGGATTGGCCATGAAGTAAATTATGAATTTTATATTATATACATTATTTAACAATAAATGAATAAATGATGAACTTTTGCGATTAATTTTCTCCAAAGAAACGAATATTTTACAATAGTAGTTTTCGTAAATGTGTCGTTTCATTTAACAAAATTAATTTGTGAAGCTATCGTCAGACGGTTTTAAAATATTAAAAAAAACGGTATTCTACAGAAAATTTGAAAGTCCACATCTCGAAAACTAATCTCGTCGTACCGTAGCTACTGATATTTATTGTTTGTTAAAAATTGTAATTTCTAGTCATCGGTTAAACCCTTAGTTACCATTTTAAAATTAACATACTGCCATGTATCAATACAGTTTGTGGTATATCTGCTAATAACTTAACCACAAGCCTCTTTCCCCGTACCTGTTCATTACTGTGCGTAACTACTATGCTATGAATCAACTTCAGAGAAGTGGTAGATCTTTCTGCATCTTTTGTTTCTGTTCATATACTGAGATGCTTCGGAAGATATAACATACAGCGTGCTAGATGTATGATTTAATAAATATGTGAAAACAAGTAAAAAACATGTAATTGTGTATTTGAATACAGGTTAAAAATTTTGCTTAGCGGAGAATAATGGCTACAGGCCTTTAAAATGAATCAATATTCAACCCTTGCTGCTATTTAAAATTCTTGAAGGGGTAAGAGTGCAAGGAAGAGATGGTGTTTTAATACTATCCATTTGTTTAGTATTTGCTCTCTCACATTTACATTTCTTTACAGAAGTTAAGCTAATTCACATCCAATCTATAAATATTACTTAATACTCATCCAATGAAGTTATGTACAGGATCTATTTCTGCAACGTGTCAAAAATGAAGGAATGTAGACAGCGAAATGGTATTAAAAATGTTATTTTTCTAAATATTTTCCGAATAAATGAAGATACAAGAGTGAAATCACATTCAACATGAAGAAATAAAATCTTAATTAGGGTACGCCACTGAAATCAGAATATATCTTTGTAGGCTTTGAAATGTAAAATTAATTTAAATTTTGGAACAAATTAACAATTCGTAAATTTTAAATTATTTGGATTTACCAAAAATTCCTGTCTCAATATATATTCGACTTTAAAAGAAAAGAACGTTTAGAATCTATTTAGGCACACTTTTTAAAAATTTTAACATCTATTTCGAAACCGAGAGTTCTAAGGACAAATATTTATATAAGACTATTTTAAACTATCACAGAAATTAACTTTTATTGTTGTTACCAGTTGACGATGTTGGACATAGATCAACACGAAATTCAGCAACTATGCTTTAACATATTTCTGAGCTGTAGCTTATCGAATGTGTACTGATTAAGATTATGGAAATTTACATCAAATTTCGTACAATTGCAATGATTTTTTTGCACGAAAAATGTAAATGAAGTAAACATACATTAACACATTGTACAGTTACATTTTAAAATGTATTATTACATTTTACGATGTATTAAGCATTAACAATATTTTACGTTTTTTACGTATTGATGTAAAATATATAAACTGAGTCATTGTGGATTAACTAATAAAATTAATATTAATGATATTATATACACCTGATGAGTAGAGAGTTTTAAATATAATGTGTAACATTATTAGGTGAATAATAAACGCAAAGGTAAGCAAAAAATACTATTTTCTGGAAAGTATATAAATCCTCACTGAACACAACAAAAATCATAAATAATATGTCTAAATATCATCTATTAATATTGAAACACATACCTGACTGAAATCACAGAAATATCTTGTATCTTTGTTATTGCATCATCACCTTGATAATGACCAACATACATATAATTACTTTAAAAATAGGCAGCATTTAAAATAAATATTTGATATTTACGGTTAAATGAATTCCATTCTTAATTTTATGATCTACATAGATTTTATAGAAACATGTTTTGTAATGTATATTAATGTATCGTTTGTTTAATACAAAAGTTAATAGTTTTGGTCAAATGATACTTATTTTAAGAACATATTTGGATATATTAAATATTTCTCAGTAATAAAAAATATTTTGCTTCAAAAGTCACAGTGCCTGGTACAATGGCTAGGATCGTTCGTAAGTTTAACCAACCAGACACAGGTCGGTTTGGGACTTATTGATGGGCCTCATCATTATATCGTTAGAACGATCCAGCTGCTTTTGTGTCATTACTCACAAGGAGATGTGTAAATAGAGAGCGTAAGTGGCTCCATCTATCGGGCTACTTCCCACCTACGCCATTCTGTGACCTCTTACATTTTCTTTCAAGAAAACATAAGTTTGATTATAATATGCTACACTTGACTTGAATAATTCCTACATTAATACTAAATGTTTGCAGTTTATGATGAACTATAAGAGATATTGTAGCTAAAGTCCGAGATAATAAATTTCAAAACTATAAAAGATTTGGATTATATTATATTATATATTTACAAACAATATAAATTCTAAGAAAAATTATAGATTACAGCAAATATTTCACATAATTTGACGAAAGTATATACATTTGAATAGAATAAAAAACTATTTATTTATTTGATCCAAATACTTTTTTCAGTGTGGGCGAATTTCTGCTATTTCTGCGTTTTTTGGGGCATTAACGGCGTGAAATTTTGAGCAGCCGCCATGTCCAAGACTTAAGGACGGTCTACCTGCGGCTCTGTCGTTTTTCGACCTATCTTCATAGGTCATGCAGATAGGCAAGTTACACAGAGCGACTCAGCCGTACGTCGCCGTCCCCACGGCCGCCGAACAGCGGTGATATGTAGCAGTGCGAGCGGACAGGCGCTCGCAAGAACACGGCCCAGGTGACAATTGACAAACTTGCGCTCGTACCCGCGTGTTCTTGCGTCCCGCTGAGCTATGCGTTACTTACTGCCAACAGCGTGCCTTCCCCTCTGCATCTTGTTAGATATTTGTCTCTAGACGAGCTATGTGGATTTTTCCATGTAACCAACCATGTAGGAATTCTTCAGATAATGGAAAAGGTGTGTGAAACAAACAATGCTAGTTTATTCCTTCTGCTTTAACTGATTATGTACCCACCGTGCCTATTAGAATTGATTCAACCGAGTAGGTATTAATTTTCTTAATTAACCATGAGATCAGTTGAATCCCTGAAATTATGTAGACTACATTAAGCCAAATTAGTGTGTCTAATGGCCACAATAAAACTCACTGTCGATGGAATACATCCTTAAAATTTGTCACTGTTTTATTAATGGGATGTTTTCCCACTTCTATTTTAAGTGGGAAAGTATAATGGTGAGACGTCAACAACAGAAAATTTCTCATTTAAAGAGAAGGTATTATAAACAATTCTGACAGCAGCACTTGCTTACGATTATGTTACATTATCAGTAATGTAACATATATTTCAGTAATACTTTATTATAAAGGTTAATTCAAATAAATTTAAACAATTTTTCTAAAATATCTTATCAAATCAAGTCAAAGAATATTCTTTGATATCATCATAAGTCAATGTATACAAAAGATAACTAACCCACAGACAAGAATTTTTACTGATGATATTGAGGGAAACAACTACTAAAGTATACCAAGAAACTATTAAACACCTGGCAATAAATAATAAAAAAAGTAAAAATTAAAAATACCATTACTAATAATAATGACACACACAACTAATATATCTAGGTTCTTAAATAATGTAATCATTCAAAGAAATATCTTCTATTTTAGTTGTTCTAACACTAACAAAAATACAAGATATTTCTTTGAATGATTACTTTATTCAACTATTTCAATATATTTCACTATACAGGGTGTCTGGTAAGTATATGGCATAATCTCGGCAGTATATAGGGGAGGTCAAAATAACCCTAGTTTGTCATTAAAAAATCCTATAGTGCCCTTTAACGGAGATACAGAGCACCAAAGGGATACCCAGCGTTTTACCTTTTTGGTTCTAACTTTTGAACCGACTTGTATAATTTACTGAAATTTTAATATTTTATGTAGACCACAAAAACTCAACACCATACTACAGTAGATGTTTTACACTGTCAGAGAAGTCAGGAACGGACTTACCACCACACTCGTTGGGCCAAAATTTTGACAGGTGTAATTTTATAAAGCTGAAAACTGAATTTTTAAATATTTTGGTCATTCCTCTTTAAAAAAGGTACTCTACATTTGTTTCGATAAAATCAGCCGTTTTCGAAAAAATTCAATTTTTGTATATCACGTCATTGAAATAATAAATCTGATTTCTGCAATAAAACACTAGTCGTTTTTATGTCGTTATTGACAACACTTGTAAAAATTGTCTGATTGATTGAGTGCACAAGACTAAATAATGGATTCCTATAACGAATATGCTGACATGCATCTAATTGATGAACAAGCACTCGGCAATTGTATTGAGATAAGAAGAATTTATTCTGATACATTTCCAAATCAACGTTTACTGCACAGAACAATTTCTGAAATGGTTGATCGTAGCTTACGAGAAAGAGGTAAAGAGTCAATTGAAACAAAAAGCTAAAAGTAGATAATCTTTTGCCAATACATTTTAAGAAGATTTCTTCCGCATCGTGGTAGAGAAAGGCCTCCAAGAAGAGCAAGGAACCTTCAGTTAGAGGCGGAAATTCTTGAAAAGATTGCTGAAAATCCCTCCAATGGTGTAAGAAAGCTGTCGGTCCAAGTACATTCAACAAAGTGGACCATTCATGAGACACTACATCCGTATCACGTCCAAAAGGTACATGAAATGTCTCCCGCTGATTATCCTGCAAGAGTCAATTACGCAAATTGGTTTTTGCAACGATTTAGGCAAAATACAAATTTTATTAGTATTGTTTTGTTCACGGACGAAGCCAGTTTCAATCGAGACGGAGTATTGAATTGCCATAATTTACATATCTGACATGAAGAAAATCCCCATGCAATAGTACAGATAAAGCACCAACAAAGGGTCATGGTTAATATATGAGCGGGGATTATTGGGAATCATCTGATTAGATTCAATTCTTGCAACAAAGCTTAAATGATTTATTAGAAAATGTGCCCTTAGAAATTATAAATCAGACGTATACGAGTTTATGCATGACGTATACCGCCCCATTTTAGCAATTTAGTTCAGTCAGCACTTATCAAATACTATTGGTTATCAATAGATATGTCGAGATGAGCCTATTTCTTGACCACCGACATGACTCCATTGGATTTCTTTTTATGAGGAAATTTAAAGAGGCTTGCGTATTCGATGCCAGCTTACACCAGGAAAAACCTGATAGAAAAAGTAACTCACCATTGCAACGAAATTCGAGACAATTTTGGAATATTGTTTCCAGTACAACGAGAAAACATCTATCGGATAAGGAATTGTAAAAAAGGCGACCATTTTGAAAATCTGCTGAAGTAAATAAGAAGAAGCAAAGCTTTCGAATTTTTAACAGCCTTGCGTTTACGTGATTTGGAAATGTATCAGAATGAATTCTTCTTGCATCCACACAATTCGCGAGTGCTTGTCCATCCATAATTTGCAAAATTGTATTATTTTAATACGAATTATTAGTTGTGATATTATTCCATTATTATTGTGTTTAAATAGTTTATGTTAATAAACTTTATAGTTAAATAAATTAATGTTTAAATGAGTTATATAAATACTGAATTTTTTCGAACCGGCTGATTTTATCAAAATCAATGTAGAGTACCTTTTTTAAAGAGGAATAAACAAAGTATTTAAAAATTCAGTTTTCAGCTCTATAAAGTGACACCTGTCAAAATTTTGGCCCAACGAGTGTGGTGGCAAGTCCGTTCCTGACTTACCTGACAGTGTAAAACATCTACTGCAGTATGGTTTTATGAGCTTTTATGGCCTACATAAAATATTAAAATTTTATTAAATTATACGAGTCGGTTCGAAAGTTAGAACCGAAACGGTAAATCGCTGGGTACCCCTTTCGGGCTCTGTATCTCCGTTAAGGTGCACTTTAGGAAACAATTTTTTATGACTAACTAGAGTTATTTTGACTTCCCCTATACACACCCGAGAGTACCTATACCAGACACCCTGTATATTTTTGTATTCATTATATAGTACTCATTTTGTATAGTTATCTATTTATTACAAGCTATTTACTAGATATTGCTGGAGTAAAATTATCATATTTATATTTTACGGGATAATTAAAATAACCGTAAACATACCTACTTGTAGGGTGCAAAATATGTGAATAAGGATGGTAAAAGAGTTCCTATTAATTTATGTCCAATCTTCTTACTTTCTAAGATACAGGATGTCAAAAATTTAAAAAATATATTGTCTACGCATATATCTCAAAAGATAATTGAGATGGGTTAATTAAATTTGGAATGGCGACTAAACTTAGGTATGTAAAGACTAAAATTTACTGAGTTTGTATACAAACATATTAACCACTGGTGGAATACTTTGGAATTTCCGTGGGTTCACTTAATTTGTAATTTTAATTCAAATATAAAAAATTCCTCTATTTTATTCGAAAAATGAATTATTTGTGAGTTATTATTTTTTTATTCTAAAACCAAAAAAATTTATAGGAATTTCTTGTTGCAAATGCAATTTTAAATACCATGTCATCATTAAATTATCTTACAAAATTCAAAATTTTTACGTCAATCATTTTTGATTGTTAATGCATTTAATACATTTTCTTAAAATAGTATTTGCAATAAAACATTTATTTTTTTTGTAAAACAAACAGTTATTTTATATTTATTAAGTTACATATAAAATTAAATTTGGAATAGAAAAAACAGTAACTCGAAACTACAATAATTAGAAATCAAATGTACTGGTAGAATTTTCAAATATGAATTTTTTTGTCTCACTTTTTCACGTGCTTTCTACCCTAGATTTCTGTCTATAATTTTGTAGACATGCATATATTAATAGTAAATTGTTTCATTTTCAAGTTTACTCTTTGTACAATAATATCTAAATTATCAGACGCGTCAATATCCTCGACAGGAAAAATGACCTCGGATAGGGAGAAATCGAGCGGGACTATCGCTCTTTACCCACCAAGTAACAGACTCATGTCAGACCATATAAATAGGGGATAATTGTGTAATATATAAAGTGACAAATGAAAAAGATAACATTTGTTGCTTAATTTTTTAAAACTTTTATTACACCTGTTTCTTTGCTAGAATGAATTATTTCATGTTTTTTATTTTATATGTATTTTCTATTTTTTCTTGTCAATTGCCTTATGTACCTTCAGTCTATCCTTTCCTCCATTTCTTTTATATTTCTAAAGTTTTGACTGTTTCTTCTTCTGAGTAGTTACGGCGTCGAACTGAATGTGATAAAAATAAAATGGTTCAATTTTTCAAGAAATATTGATAAATGTAAATGCCGAAATATTTTGGCGCAAAATATCACACAAGTACATAATATAATTTTCTACTCATATTATATGTTTTGATTTAACAAATAAACATATTAAATACTCTTGAAGAGTATATCTGTAATTTTTCTAAATTTGTCTAACAATCAATGTGATTTAAAACGTAAGCATGTATTAGCCGGTATAGGAACTGAATCTAACATATGGTCTCATTATTTTTTTTAAATTGATAAATTTACCTAAAAGTTGAACAGCAATGTTTCCATAACAACTCAATCATTTACTTTTTGTCATGTCAAAAAAAATTTATAATTACTAATTATTGTATTCAAATTTGTTATAATAAGTTCACAACAATGTTTAAATAATTATGAATCTAATAAAGATAAAATTGTGAGGCTATAACTTTTTATATGTATATGGTCACGCAGGACTTTAATCAATTTAAACAAAGTGGCGAAAGGTACGAACATTGTTGATTTATTATTCTATTCGCTCTAACTAATTGTGATCCTACTTATTTTCTAAATCACCTTTAGGATGCACATGTGCCTGTACTGTTACACTAGTACAAGGTGATTCCGATTTCGTTTTGTGTTGCTATTTAAAACATATTTGAAAGTAATCGAACCATGCAAAACGTTCTGAATAATTAAAGTATGTAATTGGAAAGGTACGTGAAGAATGTGACTAGGAAACAATAGACTTCTGCAAATAAAAAATGGAAATAATAGTAGAATATGAATATGTAGGTATATATTTGTTTGTCTGTCATTTTGTATTGCAGTTATATAGGATGTCCCAGAATAACGTGTACAACTGAAGACCGCAGGTTCGTGGACTCAAAATAGGCAGATTTATGTTAATTCACCTACATCCGAAATCGCTTCGTTTTGCCGCAAAGTTCCTGAAATTCTTTTGTATTTTGCAAATAACTCGATTAGGTATTAATCGATTTTGATCATTTTTGATCATTTTTGGGGCGTGGACTTTTCCTCTCGATCTACAAAATTTGGTGATATACAAAGTATTTTTTAAAACTTCTACAAAATTGATGTATGGTGATAATATCCGTTCATAACTTTTTCCTCTTTCGGGCAATAATGACAACTATTATTTATTTGATAGGTGATATCATTTGGAAGTTTTTGGGACTCTTATAAAATATTAATTAAATGAGCGGTTTGGGTACAAAAAATATTTTTTAAATGTCTACTAATGTAGACCATTACCATACCCATATTACAATAGTTAACAAAGTGCTAGTAGTCACTGAATTTGTAGGTTGACTGTGATTTCAGTTTAACCCTAAGTCATTGTACCTGCCAATTCTTAATTCATTTCATTCATTTTTCGATACGCATACACACAAGACGAAATTACAATTATTTACTACGTACCTAATTTTATTGGAATAATTTGCAAAAACAATCTAATATAATAATAAATGCTGGAGATAAAAGTAACAAAGTTGAGGTTATTAAATTTAGTACAACTTATAAAAACTGTTCAAAATGACCACAAATGTTCTACAACAAAGGTTAATTCGGCAAAGAAAGTTAAAGGACACCGTTTGCAGTTCTTAAGGGCTATTTTTTAAAACACTTATGACATTTTGGATATACTTCCAAAACTGTACTTCAGTGTTAGATGTGGAAGCATGCACTCTTGTTTTCAGAGTGCCCCAAAGATAAAGTTTTAAAAAACACTCTGTATAAAATCAAGATATGTAAATTGAAAGCAAAAGTCCACACCTCAAAAAATAATCAAAATCGAATAATACCTATTCGAATTATTTACAAATTTTAAAAAATTTTCACGAACTTTGAGGCCATCTAGCGGCCAATAGAAGCGATTTCGGATATATGTGAATTAGCCTAAATCTGCCTATTTTAGGTCCACGAATCTGTGGTCTTCTGCTGCACACGTTATTCTGGGACACCCTGTATATTTGAAGAAGCATTTTCAATAACTAAATTCTATTAGCAAGGAAAATCGACAATATTTATAGATATAACAGAGCAGCTTAACAATGACAATGTTTTCAATATTGTTTCCTTCATTTATTTAGAAAACTGAAATTCAATATAATAGTTACAGAACCAATAAAGTCGATACTATCAACGTTCTTAAATATTTTCAGTGTTATTTAATATACAAGTACGTAACTATCAATTTATATTACACCTAATCAAACTTGATGTATTTTAATATAGAAAACAACACTTTTATTATTTATTAACCGTCTGCATACCACATACATCATTTTTATTGCATTTTTTAAATAAAATATTAATTTTAAATTTAACAATTTCCAAATTATATCCAGTTTATTTTCTATTTTGCAACTAGGTAGAGTTGTTAAAATTTATATATAAATACATATTTGAAAATAACAACCAAGGCTACTTCTGGTAACAGTAACAGGGACTCGGACCCAAAAATATCAAATATTTATTAACTGAAGGCAGTAGATGGTTTGTAAAAAAAGTTAACAATCTTGTAATTCCAAGACATTATTTTTATCGGGAATATTATTATGTGGTGTTAAACGCAACTAGCTCTTCATTTATAAACATAGTTTTACGACCATATATCTGAGATGTTTACAATGAACCAAAATGAGAAAAACGCAGTTGTGAACAAAAATAAGCACGACGAAAGAAGTGGAGTACTAAAATTCTGAGTTTATTTGAATAATCGTGGTTATATTTTACTAACTTTGATAATAGTGGAAAGTTCTAAGTAATTTTGTAATTAATTATGTGGTATAGAATAACAGTTCTCTGTTCTGTATTTACTGTGTATTTGTGGTTGGCATCAAGGAAGAGTGGGATGAGGACCTCAGGACTGGACTCGAATGAAACACGGAAATCGATGAAATGAGATAATTTACTTATATTTTTTTAACTACTTTAAGTATATAAATATTTTTGATTATTCTCCATTTCTAGTTAATACGATAAGTAACAAATTAAGTTCTAAAGTTCATTCACCTCGAACATCTTGTTGACGCCTGCAAAACTACGCATAAAAACTATTAAAAAGAGTATGCCATTTTTGGCACTAGACTAGTATATGAAACGTCGTATTAGCAGATGCTTTTGATTGCTTCTTCTTGTACAGTCCGAGTCAATTAGCAGTAGTATCATTATTTATTGATTTTCTTATTCAAGAATATTTTTTAAAATAGAACGCCCTATATCTTTATTATTAGACGTTTCGAGACTTATAAGAATTGCTTTATGAATACAGGGTGAGTCAGTAAAAATAAACTGTTTTTCATATGAACATTTTTCCAAAAATACCTTCCGAGATATAGAGCAAATTTAAAAGACAAATTAATTTTTAATATTTTTCAAACATACAGAAATGGATTTAAATAAACTTGAGATTGTTTCTCTATAACTAATTCGATTTTAAACATATTCATGAAATTGTTGTTCTCCTTGTACTCTGATGCAAAATTAAAAAAATTGCATTTGCTGTAAAACAGTAACAGACATGTCGTACAGCATTAGGTAACATTTTTTTCATTTAAACATAAAAATATGCATCGGTTGTTTGGAGTCCCATTTATAATATTTATAATATTCAATTAGAGAAAGTACAACAGATATTTTTAAAGACTATTCATTTTATTAGCTTTGGATTTTATCCTCCTCGTGGTATACCTCAAGAATTATTGCTTTCTTATTTTAATTTTAATAGTCTTTGTCGTAGGCGAATTATGTTTTCAATTATAATCCTTTTTAAAATTATAAATAACACTTTAAATGCAAACTCGTTAGTCTCAAGGATTTTATATCATGTTCCTAGAGTTAATTCTAGATTTCACTCTGCTTTACAATTACCCCACACCTCGTACCAATTTACTAATAGCATCTCCACTATATCAAGTGATTTCCAATTATCAAAAGTATGAAGACCGATATGATAAATTTTTTCATTCTATGAGTGACATAAAAAAATCGTTTGTCTAGCAAATGTAATCATTATCTTGTTACATGTTAGTTAGCTTATTTTCTTTATTTGTCTGTTATTGTTTATACTTTTGTCTGGATTTTATATTTTGATTGCTATATTTTGTGTAGTACTTATATATTTATATTTAATGTTAGTTTCAAACAAAACAAATATTTTAATATTTTTTAATATAAATGGTGTAACTTTTACGCTCTATTTTATTTTGAAAAGAAGTTTTGCATATTTAAGTTATGTTTTTTAAATGTATTTTATTCATAAATGTAAATTTTCAGTTTATATAAAACAAAACAATTATTTGCTTTTAAAGTTAAATATTAATCGCCCTGAGTACGGGCCTGTGCGGCAGAAGGAGCCGCTCTTTATAACTTGTGTGTTTGTTTCTGTTTAGGTAAACCTCTTCGTTCCTTTTGATTTTCCATCAGCAGCTTCATTTGCTGAATAGTTCCCTAGCCTTTAGTATTAAACCAACGTTTCATTATCCAAGTTACTTGTGATTGGTTGTTTAAATTCTTCTCTTATCTCAGACTTATTTACATACGCCAACATCTCGAATGATCAAGAAAGGCCTGATTCCTTTGCTTTCGTTCTCGACTTTTACCGAAATCTTTATTCCACGGCAATTCTTTGATCTGATCAGGTTGTTTATTTCCTCGGGGCAATTTTCCGTTTTCTTTTAATTACATAACGATGAATCAATACAACCGCAGTTTGGACGTCCGCTCAATAAAGAACATAATTATTTTTCTGGTAATTCAACATTGCGCAAAGAAATACAACTTTTAAGATAATATATTAAATATATTTAACCATAAATAGGTACTTTTTATTAAAAAAAAGTGTTTAAATATAAGAGTAGCGAGTCATGGAAATAAGTAAATATAGTGTATTATTTTTACAGTATTAATGAAAAAAAAAACAATTGTACAGTATATGACGTTTTCTGTTTAAAAAATATTAGAAAGTGTTTTATTATTATCCCAACCTGTTTCGACCAAAGAACTCTTTTAAATCTCTTATAAACGGACAATTTTATGGTCCGCAAGAACTCCCGATCTCCATAATTCTTTATACGGGAAATTGTGGAAGATAAAGTAAACAAAAAACGACCTAGTAAGTTATATGACCTAATAAAGGAAATGTTGAAATCAGTTAATACTATCAATGAGCTAGGCAGCGTAGGTGGCTGTCTTGTTTAGAACAGAATGAACCTGTTATGATAAGATATTTTTACATAATATAAAGAATTTGGTCTTTACGATTTTTTCCAAATAGAAAAAGGTAAGGGGGATAGAATGTTATGAGAATAGCCCTGAATATATAATATGAAGAAATGTGTATAATACAGGGCGCTTTAGAAAAAGACGCTATAAATTTTTTAAAATAGTGAAATTTTGGTATCTTAAAAGTCTGAACGTCTTCAATTGGAGGTGTGAGGAAATTAGGTCAAATCGTGTGAAAGTGAAATGGTGTAACATAAATCAAGTTGAAAATTGTTAATGTTTCTGTTCCAAATTACAAAGATCACAATAAGTGTACTTTCATTAACTTTATTATCATATCCCATAGTTTTATTGTTTTTTATTTGTCACACTTCTTAAATAATGTTTTCCTCAATTTTTGTCTTAACTGTTTTAAAAAGGTTAGTTTTAGATATGAATGGATTGCTCCATGTCCTCTTCATATTCAGCGTCAGCTTAAAATGTATTATGTTAATTACATAGCCTCTTTACAGGTGATTACAGTTCCACCTGGCAAATTTGCTAAAAAATAAATTCAAGGCGCAAGGAACCACTATTAATTAAAACGATGAATATATAACATCAAATTAGTAAAATAATTATAGTCTTGACAGACTAAGACTTTTGGATGCTATAGCAGCTTACAAAGTAGTTTTGGGATACATTTAAATACATATAAATTTAATAAACCAAGGTGTTTCATTGGAATTACCATTGATTACCAATTTAGATATTAATTTGTTGATTGATTGGGATCTCCGTATCTCTTCTCTATTTAACTGGTATGCGGCGTACGATAACCATATAAGTATGGGGGCACTTTTTATAAAAAACTCTTAATTAAAATGTCTTTATCGGTAGTTTTATCTTATAAAAAATAAGATATTTATCAAATCTACTTGCAACCATTATGTTATAATTTTAAAAGGTTAAATATTGGATTAGCAGGCTCTAAGAATACAAAAAGTTAACAGGCAAGTATATTTTTATTAGTTGACATTTCTTTGGTACGTATTTTTTTTATATAAACTTATGAAAAACATAAAACATGCTACTGTTGCAAATTTTTTATAGTGATTTTGCTCAGTTTGCTGTCAAATTGTCAGTAACCAATGAAAGCTAATATAAGTAGCTGACACAATTGATGAATCGCAAGCTGAAATTTGTTTGTTTATGAAACTTATAATATCAGTTGTGTATTTGTAGCTACAGATGTTAGAAAAATAGAGAAATTCTTTTAATGGACATTAGGGTGGCCCAAAACAAACGATTATTTTTTTTCGAGTCTCATGTGAAAATATGTTAGTTTATCATATTTTAAGAGCTCCCTCAAAAAATTTTTTCTAAAGGTCACAATATTTTTAAAAATTTCCAAAATCGTTAAAAACTGAATTAAAAAAAATTTTTTTTCGTTATTTTATCATTTTCAAAGTTAAAAAAAATCTCGATTCTGAAAATTTCAAATCGATATTTTAATTTCTAAAGGTCATTCATAATTATTTTAACATTCAAAGTAGTGTAGGTACCTATGCTTTCGAGCGACCTCTAAAAATAAATATCAACGGACTAATAATTTTTTTATTGAATTTGATGAACAAAAGTATAGAAATAAATCACTACACTTAGATTTTAAAAAACTAAAAAATTATAAATAATTGATACAGTGCGGTAGTAAATTTTGCCTCGAGAAATTTTTTAAGTGTCTCATGATTTATTTCTATTCTTTTGTTCAACAAATTCAATAAAAAATATATTAGTTCGTTGATATTTATTCGAAATATATATTTAATCGAAATTTTTTCAACCTAGAAAATGATAAAATAACGAGACAAAAAATTGAAAAAAAATTCAATTTTTGACGATTTTGGAAATTTTTAAAAATCTTGAGCGACCTCTACAAAATTTTTTTGAGCTGATTTTTTGAGGGGGCTCTTAAAACATGATAAACTAACATATTTTCACAAGAGACATGAAAAAAAAAATATTTGTTTTTTTTGGGCCACCCTAATGGACATAGGTACTCTTTGATGTATGTATGTATTATTAACCTGAAAAAAAAGTTTATTAAATTCATTCTTCTTAAACTAGATTTATAATTCCTTTTCTAGAATTAATAATGTAGCACTCCCAAAATTAAATAGATACTGCTTCGCCGAAAATAATCCAGATATATTGTCAGTTGACACAAAAACATTTTTATGCATTTCAATCGCAAACCACAAATAATTTCTTTACTTTCACGTTTTCACTGAAACTGAAGTGCATTTATATATAAATTTTACTATAATTTACTATATTCTAGAAACTTCTAGGACTTCGAAATGCAGTCATCAAATTCTTGCATTAAAATGGGTTTCAAGTTTTTTAGATAGTGCAAATTAAATTTTAGCTGTATAAATTATTTTTTTCCAATTTCCAGTTTTGACTCCAATTTTAGTAATAATTGATTCACAGCCACACAAAAAAAAAGTTGGGTATACTTTTTATGCGACATATATTTTTCGTAGTAATTTGGCCTCCTGAACACGAATCTGGGGTCAGAATTGGCCCATCACGTCGCAATTTTTTCCTATCCTCAAAAAACTTGTGAAAAATAGTAAAAATTGATGAAAATTTACTGGGAAAATTTGGAAAAAAATTTATTTCCACATCAAACAGTACATTTTTATGTAAAAGACTCTGCTGAATTCAAATCCACTGTCAGAATTGAGCTAGAACGTGTGGTTTTTTTCTTACCTCAAAAAACCGAGCAGGAATCGCTATTTTCAAGTTCTGAGCGGATTTTGACCAGATTTTGTACAAAGGGGTTTTTTGGGTCGCTGATTACGAATATGAATTCACATTGTAAAAATTCAAGATGGCTGATCCAATATGGCGGGTGTACTTTTTTGAAATCCACCGATTTCAGTAAAATTTGGCATCATAAGGATTGCTGGTTGATCTCACCTTCATTAATCACACATCTGGAGCCAGATTTTCAGGTGGAATCAAATTTGTAGGCAGAGTAATAATTTTAGGCCGAGTAGGCATTTTTTCGGCAAAGTCACATTTTTAGATTGAAGGCATAAGCAGATGAAGTGATGTGCTGTGTGGCAGTAATGTGTCCTTTTCCTTGAACTTTAAAATTATTAAGAAATAAAAGCATCTAAATGCCATAGGAAAACTGCATAGTAGTTAAAAAAATCTGATTGGAAAACCATAAGCCCATGCACGACTAAATAAATGAAAGAATAAAGTAGAAACTTCTTTGTCTTGTCCCATGGAAACAAGCACATCCCACTACACATCATTACATGTGTAGAGTTCTTCAGTAATTTTTTTAAGCGAAGTCACATTTTTAGACGAAGTGGAATCTTTTACCTTGATTTATGAAGTGTAATCAGCGACCCAAAAAACCCCTTTATACAAAATATGGTCAAAATCCACTCAGAATTTGAAAATAGCGATTCCAGCTCGGTTTTTTGAGGTTAGAAAAAAACCACACGTTCTAGCTCAATTCTGACAGTGGATTTGAATTCAGCAGTCTTTTACATAAAAATGTACTATTTGATATGGAAATAATTTTTTTTCCAAATTTTCCCAGTAAATTTTCATCAATTTTTACAATTTTTCACAAGTTTTTTAAGATTAGGAAAAAATTGTGATGTGATGGGCCAATTCTGACCCCAGATTCGTGTTCAGGAGGCCAAATTACTACGAAAAATATATGTCGCATAAAAAGTATACCGAACTTTTTTTTGTGTTGCTGTGTTATTGTTCACCTGTCTGAAATCTAAGTTTGTTGCCTTGCCTGAACACTTCTAGTTGCTTGTCGAATAACTCTGATTTCCAACGCTTTGGACAATGCTCTGCCTGATTTCAGAATATCGCATTCGTCTAATATTGCTGCAGCGAATAATATACAAATGGTATAAGACAACGAATGAATTGTAAACATGTTCCAGATGTGCTTCACTATTTACCATTTCTAATGTAATTTCAGTAAATCTTTAGCTACCTTTTTAAAATCTTCAAAACCCTACCCTGTAGAACTACTGTTAGTGTCTCTTGGGACCAATTATTGGTTATAGCAGCTGCGTCGAGCTGTTTTAGATAGGTGCTTCATAACACCTTTCCATCACAGCATTGTCACGATAATTTTTGAGTATTAGAGAGAATTGGCTTTATCATTTAAACTTAGTTTTATACCACCATTTTGATAATTTTTCAAGTATTTCTTCGTAGAATGTTGCACTTCTGATATCAAAACGTAACATTAACAGCACTTAACCTCTAAAATTAAATATGTCTTCACAAAACAAAACGGGCTTATCACCACTTGATACAAAATCATTTAGATCTACAAACTTCGGCAGAATATCTCAACAACTGTTCTTTCTTTGATGTGTCTATGTTACACGCTCGGAATCACGAAAGAGATTGTCCATGGAAATATATTCTTTTTCATGATCTAGGAATTTTTGTTGCTTTGGAGCCGCATCTCAAACTATATCAAATATAATCTGAAATATTCTGGAAAACGTGAAAATGAAGGTGTTACAAAAATTAACAAGGTAAGAAAGTAGGTGAGCTGTCATTAAAACTTTTGCTTCACAAATTTGTCCCATGTGATTTATTTTAGAGAAATACAGGTAAGTGTAAATCAAAAAAAATCACAAAATACTGTCATCATATTTGTTGGAATTACTTGGTTAGCTACTACATCTGGCGACTGAATTTCCTTGACTAATATTCGCCAGTACCTGTTATAAAATGCAGATTTTGTCTTTCAGGGGCTACATAAATAACAATTTGTATATTCGTACAGGTTTAAAAAAATCCCTTGTCGATCTACGGTTTCTTACTTCAACCCCTGACAATTTCTTTCGTTCTTTATGGGTTTTCCTTCCCTTATCCGTGTTATTACTGTGACCTGCAACAAGTTAGAACAGCCTGGTCTTAAACGCTCCTGCTGCCCTCTAAGGCAATCTATTAGCTTCTTTATTGCCGTGCACTGTACGTAACCTTTGACCTAGCATACAGAAATGGTGTCCATATTGGCAACAATAATAAGTGCCTGGTAACACTTTGAGACTGGAGGCACTGAATTACTAAGACTAACACAATGTACTCGACAGATACATAGTTTGATAATCACCTTATCATAAAATATTGCGGGAAATTTCTGTTTGTAATGGAAATGGTATATTTCTCTTTGAGATTCACGATTTTTTTAAATTCTGCTGGTAGGCATTTATTAGAATTATTATTATGTTATTTGATAATATTTTTATTTTAGGTAGATACGTACTTACGACACTAAAAGTGTTGCAGAAGATTTGCTTTAGTTGATCAAAGTATTTTAGTTAAACAAGCTATCAAATAATATACAGGGGACTTATTCAACTGAATGTAACAAAGAAAAAATGTGTCAAAAATGAAGTCAATGAAAACAGAAGCTTGATATACCATCAAGAACGTGTCGTTTATAAACAAGAGGAAGTGGTTATGCATTATCAGAACATTTACGATTATAATATTATACTCTTACACTGGTTATTGTTTTACAATATTCTCGAGGAGCAATACCTGCCATTTTTACCATTTTATTAGTTTTATATTCTTGTGTATGAAAATTGGAGAAAAATATATGATCAGAGTTTTACAAATGTTTCTTATTATTGCTGTTTAAATAGTTTACAAAGACTTGGTCTCATCAAAGTTAAAATTTGGTGGCAGATAAGTTGAATGAAGAGATAGATGGAAGAATAGACTGACTGGCAATAGTTCGAAGAATTGGTAGATTGAAAAGAGTTAAGTCGATGGGATGTTTACAAATTTGATAAGGATTTTTTGATGGTACACCGAGAAAATCTCTTCATCATTTCGCTAAAAAAATTAATTATCTTAAATATTTCATTGATTCTCGCAGGTATTTTTAATATTATCCACAAGTTAAATAAGATTTCTATACGTACATACTTTTGATCCAGTGAACTCTATACTACGTACCTACAGAGTTCACTGTTCTGATCACTTACATCACTTGTGAGTTCTAAAGTGTTTTATTGAATTTTTAAAGTTGCAGTAAGTTAACAGATTATTCATTATTATTATGCAGCTAATTGTGGTTGGTAAATTGAATTACTGAATCATTGTCGCAACTAAAAGAATTACTGGACACTGGGATACAGTAGCTATCACAAGTAAATATGTTGCTGTGATGAACGAACCCACTCACTCTTTTTCTCCTCCCATTTATGTCGCGAACAAAGACGAAGTGTTCCGATATATCATAAACGTAACATTAAACCCACGTCATAAATTATTGTGCTGGTATGGCATACACTTCGTGAATTCTTTTGTCAGTGTTTATGTGTATGTAGTTTTGATTATTATGAAATACAATGCCAAATAAGTGTATTTTACCAATATATAATACTATGATTCCCCTTGTTGTATCATGTATTTTTGGTAAAAAGTTATTGCATTGTATTAGATAGCTTACTGCAATTCATTAACTTAGGATTTACATGATTTTTCGTGTATCATTGTTAGTCCAATCAGCTGGAAGTTTTGCCTTTGAAGTTTTAGGGGAGTTTTGAAAATTGGTATATTTATAGATTTTGACGTGCTCTTTCCGAATTTTTACTTTGCCACCTCTTTTTTTTCCGGAAGTAGCCGCTATATTAGAAAAATGGCGCTCCAAAACAGTTTTTCGACGATATTTCCTTTCCGACTCACTTTACGGTGAAAATAGTTATGTAATAAATTAAATTAGATAGAGAACATTTCCTATAATTTATGTATCATTTTTCTATGAAATGAATAGTTTCGGCGTACGAGCGCGGCAAAGTCTACTCCAACACGCGTATTGGCTAACAAACTCATTTCCACACCACCATGAGGTAGAGCTCCTGGCGCGTTTTTTTTAGTGGTATCCCCAATAGTCCTAATCCACATGTGATGCACTGTTGACTAAATTTAGTGCATTCTCCTTCGCTTCGCTATCCGTGATGGACCAAGTTTTGCGAGTTCTTCGTCTTCAGAATTGAGCAAAACCTCACGCATAGGAATTTCTTCCAGGTTATCCGCGATAGAGTTCTCTTCTTCGACTTCATCACCTTCTTCCTCGATTTCGTCGAAGGTTTACTGAAGAACTGTCTCCGTATTTTCCCCTTCATCACTGTTTTGCAGATCAACATCCGAATTATTGCAGGTACCATTGCAATTGGCGCAGATAACCGAGCACTTTAGTCCAGCCTTTCTGCCTCCACAGACTCCCCGACATCCTTTTTTAGATTTGCAAGAAATTAGTTTTAGCAAGTTTGCTGGAGCTGGGGGCTCGAGGATGGTGACAGGAATTAGCTCATTCTTGTTTTTTTTCCATCCCCACCGCTCTGCATTTTTTTCAACTCCATACCACTGCTGAACCTGGAGATAGATTCGGAACGAATGTTGTCGTGCTGCTGCTTCTGTCGATGGCAGCGATGTAATATTAAATTTATTTTTAAATGCTGACTTCGCGAAGCATGTATATCTGTAGGTGTTTAACGACATACTTTTTAAGCGACTGTAACCATATAACGCAAGGAGGAAGCGTACCCCAGCTTTCCGGATCACCATTTGGGTTTTTAAATACCTGGACGAGCTCGTTTAAATCTCGGTTCTTTCGGAGTACATTGGCACATTTTATTTTCCCTTGATTAAAGAGTGCCGATGTTGTATCACAGACACTCAAGGCGTGCAAGAATAGGATGTTATCTGCGGCTGTTTTATCTATGATACTTTCTGCTGTATATATTCGTTGCAAAATCGTTCCTTCCAGCTCCAGCAAACTTGCTAAAACTAATCATGGTAGTGTGGAAATGAGTTTGTTAGCCAATACGCGTGTTGGAGTAGACTGCGGCGCTCGTACGCCGAAACTATTCATTTCATAGAAAAAAGGTTGATACATAAATTATAGGAAATGTTCTCGAGTTTAATTTATTACATAACTATTTTCACCGTAAAGTCGGAAAGGAAATATCGTCGAAAAACTGTTTTGGAGCGCCATTTTTCCAATATGGCGGCTACTTCCGGAAAAAAGAGGTGATAAAGTAAAAATTCGGAAAGAGCACGTCAAAATCTATAATATACCAATTTTCAAAACTCCCCTAAAACTTCACAGGCAACCCCCTTCTTGAGCGCCAACTGATTGGACAATCGTTATAAAAAATACATTATAGCTGTTACATAATCTTTACATTCTACATTTATATTGTGTTTTCTATTTTTTATTTAAAATAAACCGTTATGCATTAACAATTATATCTTTTTCGCAAATAGGCTCCTTGATTTTATGGTTTCTACAATGTAAAATATATGTAATACGTAACTATAACATAAAGAAAATATTTTCTTGTTCTCAACTACACACTCTTCGTACTTGTAATGAAAATGGCGGACAATTCAAATCCTGCGTTATTTTTGGGACACCCTTTATTAATAATACAATATTATAAAGAACATGTTGAAGTTTAAAAAATAATGCGCGGAATTTCGCATTGCCGTCCGGGTGTATTTGTCTGTGCTTAAAATCCCATCGCATTATCTACAAACAAACCAAAGACACTGGCTTTTACTCAACCGCGGTACCCTACAAAGAGGACAATGGCTCATGGGGATGTATTTTAAATTCAACCCCTCCATTTATTTATTCAGACTGCTCCATTATTCCATCAACAATCTCGGGGCCATTGTGTACCCATCTGTGTTCGAAACGCGTCCGAACCGTGCATTGTGAACGCGGTATCTTAGGGCCGACCTTAGTGACCCCCCAAAATAAGAGCACAGGTGAGCGTCTTAGGAACCAGGGATGACCCTTTTATTGTAATAAAGATGTCTTTGTTCTGGTTTATTTCTGTCCGGGTCGCTGATTGTGGGCAAATCAAGCGTGACAATGAATTTATCTCTCACATACGGCTCAACAGGTTTATCACGTGAGGCTTGGAAAATATTTAACAGATTTAGTACGAAGCCGTTCAAATTTGCATTTGACTGAGGACAATGATGTAGTGTGGCACAGTTCCTCGTCCCTCTTTGTCCGTGCGTTCGGGTTGATGGATATATTTTTAACATGTGAACTTCTTTAAGGAATATTTTTGCAACACATAAACGTGGATTAATTATTTACATTCTACTAAACCTACTTTCCACATGGGAGGAACAGCTACATGCACTTTTGTGATCAGAAAAGTAAGAAATACTTCCCCTGAAATAAAAAACAGGTAGATAAAATATTTAAACTGTTGTACTCAAATTTTAATCATATTGTCACCATTAATTTAATATTTTTTGAGCTAGAATTTTTTCAGTATTATAGTCCTAATTGAAAAATCATATATTCTGGGTGATTTTCTAACCTCAAATTTTCAAATATCTGGAGAAATAATCTACGTAAAAAATTACTATAATCAGTAATTTAATCACTTCCTAGAGGAAATACACTATTTCTAAAATTTGTCGCCATCTCCCTTCCTTGTAGGTGGGGCGGGGTGTAACTTTGAAATCTTAAATGGGAACCCAATTTTTTATTAAAAATTCGGATTCTACGGCTAAAGATAAGTAGGATTTGGTTGAGACATTTTTTTTTTGGTTCATGATGTAATCGTCGAAATTCCATTTTTTCAATTTCTCCTATTGAGAACCTATGCATACGATACTACAATACATTACAATGATTAGATGTTGATTAACGACATTTTTTCTGTAGAATGCTAACTTTTCGAGTATTTGAAAGTCACAGGTAAAAAATCACCCGTTATAATAAATGTGGATATTGGTTTAGGAACAAAATCTTTATTTTTTTGTGCTAATAGTTATGTAAGGTACAGTGTAAAAAGCCATTCACTACTGCATGTACCTCCTAGTTAAAGGAAATATATCTATTTTGGAAAAGTCACTTTGAAGGTAAGTAATATTTATGGTCGAACGAATGCATTGTTAACAGTTTTTAGGAATGATTACTAGGATGTCATTATAAATAATCTCCTATTCTTGAAGTGACTATTGTTTTTTAAAAATTTGAATTAAACACGAGATAACTTGAACAGTACCTGAGAAGTCACAGAACAATATGAATTGATGTACAAACGATTCAACGATTGGTGAATTTTGAAAAAAGCTAAGAATCTTAAGAAAAATGTATTCCTTGCTTATTCTTAGTGTAAAGCTTATAAAACCATCGGGCTTTGATGTTATCTGAAGTTACTTATCCGTGGGATAGTATTTTTTTCTCTTATTTAAGCGCCAATAAAAAATGGTACGGGATGTTGATCACACCAATGTATAGATAGCACTTTAATACTAAATCCGAATCTAAAGTCAGATTTCCCCAATCAGCATGTTTTAAGTCTAAAATCAAGCCACTCCTTTAGAAAACTCTTTTTGGGATTTTCAATTGACCCGAGTGAGTAGTTAGTGATTGAAAAAACATTTGAATGCATGATTTTATGGCACCATAACCCCATAACTCTGTAGCTTTATAACCTTGTAGCCCTATAACAGATGTGCAAGAATCACCATGAAACTCTGTGGGTACATGGATCTCATACATAAAAGGTCTGAAATTAAATAACAGTGGGTTGGCAGACTTCAGTAACCCCATACCCCATAACCTGGTAACCCCATAACTGGGATGTCCGAGGATCAAGGATACTAAACTACACGACTGTGCCTTGACAGGCTGCCAGAACTCCATAACTCAATAACCCCGTAACCCCATAACGGTAGGTGTGCGAAGATGTATAACCACAAAACTCTAAGAAGTTAGGTATGAAGTCCTGCTGTAACTCCCTTAATCCGGGACATGCAAGCTCCTATACACCCCATGATTTGGGGTATACAGATTCGTGTTAAAAGTCCCGGGATTTTTTCTCTTTGTATCGACATTGAAAAATTATAATAGTATTTACTTAACTGTACAATCAGTGATCATGAGTTTTTGTTCAAATAACAGTAATTACGGGGTTATATGTTTATGGGGTTATATAGGGTTATGGTGCAATGAGATTATAAATTTCAACGTTTTTTCAATCATTGTAATTCAGTAAAATCTTTAATTTAGTGTTCCTAATGGCAACTTCTTTTTATGTTTTTGAGAAAAAACAGAAAATTTTCCTTGGGATTAGAAAAAAATTGTTGATTGTCAGTTCGTTTATTATCATGATTAACAATTGGTTATTTTTTATTTTTTGCGTCATTTGTTTTAAAATCATTTCTTACGGTAGTACCACTGCTTCAGTTAGGGAAAATCAATGACGATATTCAAACCGCTGCGCCGTCTTCCAAACAAGCAAACGTTGAATAGAACCTTTACAACTCCTCCATTAACAGGTGCATTTCCTAAACCGACTTGTGAACGAGAAGTTATGCTACGATACAATGCTGCAGAAGTATTTGAGGTTGTCGAAAATTATCTTGGTACTAGTAGTAGAAAAATTTCTGTACTTACTGGACAAAGTAGGATGGCTGTGCAAGATTCTTTGCAAGAAAATGGAGTGCATCACTATCTTTACCAATCGATACAAGAATTTCTCCCCACGGATCTTTCCCAAAGAGTTCGTCTTTGTAAATGGTGGAGCAATCATCTGGATACTCTTTTAAGAATCCTTCTCTGTGACGAAGCTACATTTACAGGAATGGAATCAACAGGTGCGACAACTATCAGGTGTGGGTAACCGAAAACCCTCATGCTGTTCGAGAAACCCCTTTTCAGAGATTTTACCGGGCTTTTTTGGAGAACGGTCTATCTCTACTACTTCAGGACATTCCTCCTCAAATCAGAAGGACGATGTTCTTTTTACAAGATGGTGCTCCGTCTCATTATAGAAGAAACATCGCTAATTTCCTTAATAAAAAGTTTCCAAATGGTCCCATAGCTTGGCCACCGCGATCTCTGGATCTCAACCTGTTGGACTTTTTCACGTGGGGACTTGCGAAGACACTTACCTATTTAATTACAAAGCCTAATTGCAAGGAGCAACCCATTGAGAAGATTCATACAGCGTTTGATGAGGTGAAAAACAATATGAGGTACTAAAACTGGGAATAAGAGCTTCGACAGAGGATTGAGTTATGCATTGCACAAGACGGTGGTCACATTAAGTAGCTTTAATAATTACACTTTCATTACTCTTTTATTATAAACCACACTTTTTTCTAAGTCCTCTAGTCGCAACAATGTAATTTATATTTCAAGAACCATTAGGAATTCGGGAAAAGTCATAATTTTTGGTTAAAATTAGTCATAGAATTGATATACGAAGTATCTAGGATACCTCGGCGGCTACCCTGTATTTCATCGAACAAAGTTTTATTTGGGTTTCGGTCATTTATAACATAAAAAAAATAATAATCACATAACAGTGTTGCTAAATCAAATGAAGGAACTTTAGGCTTCCATTCTAAATATGTTTGAAATTGTTAGTCATATATTTGTTTATTTTACGAACATCCTGTAATATTCCACTTATAAAAACGAGATCCTTGAGTTTTCGTAAAAGAAAAACGCTGTTTTCTCTACGTCTCTCTGTAGCTAAAACGTTACCTCACCGTCCCGCTGTTTAAATAAATAGATAAATGTAGAAGTATTAAGCAACGGGCTTATTTCATGCTTAATACCTTAATAGCGTAATCAAAATCGTATTTCCTCAAGTCTTCCATCAATCTCTATCATCTTTCTATGCATGTTAATATTAGTGAATGCGGTTGATGGTAAACTCAACCCGTGGTGTAAAAGACTCGCTAGATGCGTGCAGACTTATTGTTCTTTGTATTGTGCACAGCGGGACGCTAAACATCTTCAAATAGAGCCTGCATGATATGTGGGAACCAACATTTAACAGGTATTTATTTTAAAATGTTAGAAAGTACATCAATCACGAACCGTGCTTAATATGTACGGCCGGGTCTATTTGTTTTCTGTTATTGTTGAGTGGGTATTTCTAATCAAATGTATTTTTATATTAATGATATCTATAAAAGATTACGTTACCTTAAATGATACTGAACAGTTATGCCGTTCATCATTCACTTTAATCGTGGAATATAAAAAAGTGCCCCCTCTTGGAGTATAATGTAGGGCAGAAAGTTTTCAGTCGTTTGTGTATCAACAGGAGAATGTATCGTAGATATTTTGCAATTACAAATAAAGAACAAAAATAAATTAAATGCTTCTCAAGTTGAATCGTTGGGAAATAAAGAAACATAAAAAGAAAATGTTGAACACATAATACACTTCGCATTAGAATTAACTCTCTTCACAGTGTTATACGAAAAGGAACCTTAAAACTGAGCAGATTTGTGTTCTGGAACCAAATACAAAAGTCGGTAACGGGTGGAACGATTGTGTACTTCACTGCCTTTTACTAGTTTATTGTACAGATAAACAGGGAATTTAAGAGTTTCAGTTTTATAAGCTATGCAAGACAAGTGTAGCTCTTACCTCTCTTTTAAATATAACCATCTGGATTTCAAAAACTTATATGATCAAATTTTCTTAAGCCAAAGCAATATCTGATGCAACTGTTCTGTATTTTGTGCAGGGTGTATTTATCTGATTCTAATAGACAAGGCCAAAAAACACGATCACAGTAGAGACAGAATTAGCGAACCACATAATCTTAGTTTCACATCAGTACTGAATGAATCTCTATGAATATTAAGCAGCTTTGATGTCCCCTACGACTTTTGTACTAAGTAATTTACATGCTTTTGAAATCCAAAGTTAACATACAAAATATACTCCAAGGTTTTTCATTCTTCTTTGGACTTATTACTTCACCATTAATTGCAATTTGAAAGTATGGATGTAGGGTTATTAGTTCCCTATTCTTTCCGAATACTAGCAATTCCGTTTTGGCCTCGTTCAAAATGAGTTTATGAGCAGTGCATAGCCGTACGCAAGTCTAAATTTATTTCATCAATGGCTATATTAATGTTACTATATGGAAATGAATAATATACTTGCATACTGATTTTGCAACTAGATGGGTATGCAGAAAAATCTGCAGTATAGACTGAAAATAATAAAGGGCCCAATGCATTACCCTGAGGAACTCCTTTATTTGTGACTCTGAAATCTGAAGATTTACCACAACACAAGACCTTTTGACGCCTGTTGCATAAATAATTTTTAAAGAATAATTGGGGAATATCTCCAAGACCAAAATATTTAAGTTTTTAACCAGAATATTATGATCCAACGTATCAAAGGCCGTGCTTAAATCTAAAAGAATCAAACAAGTACTAAGATGTTTGTCATTTGATCAGAGTATATCGTCTGTGACATCTAAAAGGGCTGTAGTGGTGCTATGGTTAGCCTTAAATCGCAATTGGTGTAATGGTATAATATGATTTGCAGTAAAATTAGAATTAAGTTGCTCACATACGATTTTCTCTAAATTCAGTGTCTTGTTTACGGATGAATCCAGGTTTTGTTTATACTGTTCCGAAGACAGTGGATTTAGAATCTAACGCATAAGAGTATGGCCACTGTAAAGAGTCCAAGCAGATTAATATAGAAGCCAGAAGCACGAGCAACATCTATGGTCTATGGGATTTAAAACATATGCATTAGTTATAGTATGTAATACGACGATGTGTGGGCATAGCTGTTGCTCGTGTTTCTAGCCTCTCTCTGAATCTGAAGCCTCAACTCTCTACTGTGGTCGTAACCTGAGAATGTTCCATTAGCCAATTGAGCGGAATTTCCAGTACAATATTTTTCAAACCACGTTTTTTAGTGGACTAATTTCCTTGACGGTTTGAATAGAGCCTATTTATCTATGCGAAAGTTCCTAAAATAGTGCACGATATAATTATATAGAACAATTGTTGAAAATTATGGGTAAACAACTGAAGAATCGGCAACCTTTGCCTGTCTTAAATACAACAAAATATTAAATATCTAATTTCGAGTATGAGTTGATGTGACACCTTAAGCAAAGGCCAAAACGTACAAAACTGATTCCTTTTTTTATGTTATTCTTTCTTTCTTCGTAGCTCATTGTCAGATTTTTAAAAATTTTTAAAATAAACTGGTGACATTTAACAGTGCATTTCAATTAATATGTTCAGGATTTTGTGTTGTTATCGACAGATATCTCAGAACAATATCGTTTTTTATAGGAAGTAAAAAAATAGCTTTTTATATTTCTACGTCATGTGTCCTAATATTTTTGATGAAACAAAGTTATTTGTTTATTTTGCATTTACGTAAATATTGAATGTTTGTTAGCTGAAACTTTTTATATTTCCAGATTTCCGTTTCAACTTTCTGAAACATTGAGTTATAATAATGTTTTTTTTGTGTTTGTCTTCTCTAATTTAACTTTAGAATTGTTTTTACATAAATTTAAATATTATTTACTTTTATTAAAATAATTTGAAATGAAATTTATTTTCTACTGTATTCTAATCTTTATTTAAAAAATAATTAGTATCACATTAATTTGTTACCTACTGTTTCTTCTTTCCACTTTAATTGGTGTATAATTGAAGGAAAGAAACGTACATTATTCGTGTTTCAACGACTAAACTGTAATTCTTTATTGACGCGACTAGCATGGGAAACGGTCCCTACCATAAATAAGGAATTTTATACAGGAAAGACGGGTATTAATAAATATGAAAAATACTCGAACAAACGCACTGTTTCATAACCTCTAGCACAGGTGACAGTGACAATAAATCTCTGTTAATTTATTGGGAGAATGGTGTAAGTCCCATAATCGGCCAGTGGTGCCGCGTTTAACTAAAATATAAAAACAACAAACACCAGCAACAACGAATTCTCGCCATCTTTTTGCGGTGGAATCCGTGAGGACTTTGATAGATAGCCACCAGCGAAGACGACAAAAAACTCCTTTGTCTGTTGCAGCTATGTTAATTCTATCATGCGATAATTCATACCAGTTGTACTTGCTTGCCGGTGTCGTATTATAATAACATACGACGAGTTGGATGCGTAGGGGCGAGTAACCTCAGACACTTTCCGACGCTGTTCCAAACTTAACCAGTAACTGAATCCAAATTTGAATGTTATGAGAAATATCGAGTTCAGATGTAAATTTCACTAATGGCATCATATTTAGCGGCTCAAAATACTATGAAAATAATATATTTGAATAAAATTTAGGAAAAAATCAGTTTTGACCCATATTTGGGCCATCCAAATAGTAGATTTTCTGAGAAATATCGAAGTCATGGGTAAATTTTACTAGTGGCATCACCTCTAAATACTACCAAAATTATATATTTGGACAAAATTTAGGAAAAATCAGTTTTGACCCACATTTGGGCCAGTTCTCGCCCAAAATTTTCTACTTTTCTCTGAAATTCGAAGGAAAGTCATGAATTTTGACTAAAGGATTGTGCTTAACGCATCGAATTCCTTCTAAAATGATATGTGGGTACGCCGTAAATGCGTTGTTGTGATAAGACAAAACGCACACAAAATTCAGTGCAACAAATGTCTCTCTTGGTTTCACAAGGATTGTGCCAATTTGACTATTTAAAAAGTACAACACTACATAATGGAATCAACCATAGATAAAGGTAAAAAGTGGCTTTGTAATTCTTGCCAAAATTTAAGGCAAGATCTAAATGTCAGTAGAATAGGTCTTTACAAGACCGATGAGAACACCTCTCAGACAACTTTAAATAACGAATCTATTATTACTCAAGAAAATAACTTCTTAAAAAGACTAGTTAAAGAATTAGAAGAAAAAAATGATCTCCTAAGACAAAATAAGGCTCTACTGGAACAAAGAGTACTGGAATTGGAAGAAAAACTGGTCCAAAGAGGAAAGATAAAAAAGACAAAGGAATTGAATAATAAAGATAAACAAATGCGCCAATTAGACTCAGCTGATCTAGAAACTAAACAGACAAGAACTGAGAGAGAGGAAATCTCCACTCCACAAAGCATAAACATATTAAATTAACCACCAATAATACATAGCTGTAGATGCTTTAGTGTGCACAGAAAATATTAAAAACATTACAAATTCACAGAAAGGCAAGAAGATAAAAAAGCGAAGAAAGATCTTGACAGGAACAGCAAAAACTGAAGATCATGAAGATGACTTCACAGGTAAAAACGAAAATAAAAATAAGAAGGCGTGGTTCTTTATTTCAAGAGTAAAAGACCATGTAACAGGAGAAAATATAAGGAATTATATCTTACGAAAAACTGGAGTTGCAGATGATGAAGAATTAGTGATCAAACATCTCACAACGAAATATGATAATATAATAAGAGATTGCAAATGTTACCAAGTAGGCATTAGATTTGACCTAAAAGATATGTTATACGACCTAAATTTCTGGCCAAACGGGGTAGCCTATAGGCGTTTCGATTTTGAAGCGGTCAGGTCTCTGTTATTAGTCAGAATCCATAATTACAAATTTTGCAACATCCATGAAATTTTTTTGACAATTCCAAATCTTTATTCCTCCCTTCCATTAAAACCACCTTTTACATTATTGACATACTTAATTTGTTAATTTATCGAATAGTTTCACAATTCCGCTTAACACCAATTTCAATTTTGACTTTTCAAAGATCAAAATTATACGCTTTTTAATTAAAAATTTCTTGAGTACCTTGTTTTTGAGCGACAGTCCTTCATTCCTCAATATTAGCAGGAAGGATGTTAGAACGACGAAAAAAATGCGCATTTACTCCACTCTCCCCTACGAGGAGTTGGATGTGTGCCTCGGCTGTACCCCGACCTCCGATCCTCTACCCATGTCTAACTCTTGAAATATGAAGCAAAAATGTTTTATGCATGTAAAATACCTTGTATCACTACCAGCCATGAATGTTGGAATAAAAAGTTATTGCAATTAAATGGCGAGTTAACAAGTAGAACTCCGCATAAATTGCGATTGTTATTTTATTGGAATAATAATCGCCGAGGCTGTGGAAAGCCGTGTAAAAATATTACAACGCCGAGAGTACATCGCGGTGTTAGATTATGTTCTAACGGTAAATTGTATTAGATAAGAGAATGTACTTTAGTATTTATGTGTGCAATACTTGAAATTTTAAATAATCGATGTCGAATATTGTGAGTACACCTACAAGTACAAAAAAAAAGTTTTCCGACACATAGATTGTTACATGCACTGTGATTTTCTGGTGCGTAATCTGTGGCAATGTTTGATAAAAAATATGCTCAGTACCTCCAATCACACAAAATTAAAGACCTAGCTTGAAAGACGGAACAACAAGAACGTCACAATCCCTCCAATTTTGTCAAAAATACCAAACGAATTGGATTCGTTTGGTCTTTGGCATAAAGTAAATGATGACAAATTTGTGGCAATTAAATTTTGGAAGAGCTTCAACGCAGGCAACAAGGATGAAAATTTAGTTGGCTCCGTACAAGAGTGCAACAGATGGGTGGACCTTCTCTTTCTTTATTCATCAGTTTCGGAAATAAGGAAATTCCTAAAATCAGCAACTTTAAAGCCAACAGGTTGGTTTAAATATGTCGATGTTGCATTTATCAGTGCATTTATCAGTTCATTCCATGGATATAANGACAAGACTGATGAGAACACCTCTCAGACAACTTTAAATAACGAATCTATTATTACTCAAGAAAATAACTTCTTAAAAAGACTAGTTAAAGAATTAGAAGAAAAAAATGATCTCCTAAGACAAAATAAGGCTCTACTGGAACAAAGAGTACTGGAATTGGAAGAAAAACTGGTCCAAAGAGGAAAGATAAAAAAGACAAAGGAATTGAATAATAAAGATAAACAAATGCGCCAATTAGACTCAGCTGATCTAGAAACTAAACAGACAAGAACTGAGAGAGAGGAAATCTCCACTCCACAAAGCATAAACATATTAAATCAACCACCAATAATACATAGCTGTAGATGCTTTAGTGTGCACAGAAAATATTAAAAACATTACAAATTCACAGAAAGGCAAGAAGATAAAAAAGCGAAGAAAGATCTTGACAGGAACAGCAAAAACTGAAGATCATGAAGATGACTTCACAGGTAAAAACGAAAATAAAAATAAGAAGGCGTGGTTCTTTATTTCAAGAGTAAAAGACCATGTAACAGGAGAAAATATAAGGAATTATATCTTACGAAAAACTGGACTTGCAGATGATGAAGAATTAGTGATCAAACATCTCACAACGAAATATGATAATATAATAAGAGATTGCAAATGTTACCAAGTAGGCATTAGATTTGACCTAAAAGATATGTTATACGACCTAAATTTCTGGCCAAACGGGGTAGCCTATAGGCGTTTCGATTTTGAAGCGGTCAGGTCTCTGTTATTAGTCAGAATCCATAATTACAAATTTTGCAACATCCATGAAATTTTTTTGACAATTCCAAATCTTTATTCCTCCCTTCCATTAAAACCACCTTTTACATTATTGACATACTTAATTTGTTAATTTATCGAATAGTTTCACAATTCCGCTTAACACCAATTTCAATTTTGACTTTTCAAAGATCAAAATTATACGCTTTTTAATTAAAAATTTCTTGAGTACCTTGTTTTTGAGCGACAGTCCTTCATTCCTCAATATTAGCAGGAAGGATGTTAGAACGACGAAAAAAATGCGCATTTACTCCACTCTCCCCTACGAGGAGTTGGATGAGTGCCTCGGCTGTACCCCGACCTCCGATCCTCTACCCATGTCTAACTCTTGAAATATGAAGCAAAAATGTTTTATGCATGTAAAATACCTTGTATCACTACCAGCCATGAATGTTGGAATAAAAAGTTATTGCAATTAAATGGCGAGTTAACAAGTAGAACTCCGCATAAATTGCGATTGTTATTTTATTGGAATAATAATCGCCGAGGCTGTGGAAAGCCGTGTAAAAATATTACAACGCCGAGAGTACATCGCGGTGTTAGATTATGTTCTAACGGTAAATTGTATTAGATAAGAGAATGTACTTTAGTATTTATGTGTGCAATACTTGAAATTTTAAATAATCGATGTCGAATATTGTGAGTACACCTACAAGTACAAAAAAAAAGTTTTCCGACACATAGATTGTTACATGCACTGTGATTTTCTGGTGCGTAATCTGTGGCAATGTTTGATAAAAAATATGCTCAGTACCTCCAATCACACAAAATTAAAGACCTAGCTTGAAAGACGGAACAACAAGAACGTCACAATCCCTCCAATTTTGTCAAAAATACCAAACGAATTGGATTCGTTTGGTCTTTGGCATAAAGTAAATGATGACAAATTTGTGGCAATTAAATTTTGGAAGAGCTTCAACGCAGGCAACAAGGATGAAAATTTAGTTGGCTCCGTACAAGAGTGCAACAGATGGGTGGACCTTCTCTTTCTTTATTCATCAGTTTCGGAAATAAGGAAATCCCTAAAATAAGCAACTTTAAAGATGATGTTGCATTTATCAGTTGATTCTATGGATATAAAACCATGGAACAATTTTTGGGCCAAATTAATAGAATAGACCAAAGTAGGTAATACCAACATTCTAATAAGCCGAGAAATATTTTGGCCAAGACTTTGCAAAGCAGAAATAGAAATAAATAAATGAGATTAATTACACCGTTACACAAAAAAAAACTTGAGTGCGGAGATGTGACTCCGGTAGTGCTACTCATTTCGATGTTAATAATTGAGAAAACACACTCTTGGTCAAAGTTTGGTTCCTAATATTTAGGGTTAGCCATTTTAACTAATAGAATATTAGGCATACAATAGAGTCCAAACCCAAAGACCTGACATATCATTTCCGACGTATTTTGACCAGCTGAACACGATACCGTAGTCAGAATTTATGCACAACCGGCCAGTAAAATATAGGTGTATCTTGTAAAATATACATTTAGGGTGAACACTGCCTCAAAAATTGCTCAATTTAGCCAAAGGAGGATTCTTTGCTTTACTCAGACTATGAATGATCTGTGAAGAGGCTGTCTTTGTCTTTTTTGTCTTTAGTTTAAGGAATAACTCAATAGTCAGCTAACATATTTACTTTCCATCTACCTTGATAGCGGTTTTCCATTTGTTTGAGATCATGATGGAAACTTTTGCCCTGTTCTTCGTTATAGTCCCCAATGAACCAATTATAATTAAAAGACATCGACAAAAATTGAAAGACAACTAAAATCTAATCCGAACTATTTCTGGACATACATTAACGAAAAAAGGAATACCAGTAATATTCCCCAATCTATGAGGTACAATAATGATATCTTCAATCAATCTTCAGGATATTGTGAATGCATTTGCTCATTTTTTAACGATGCTTGCACTTTATCTTTTGAATTTAATTATGATGAATATGCTTTTCAAAATGCATCTTGTTTATCTTCGCCATACTTCTCGGAAGATCAAGTATTGCGAGCATTCAAAAAGACTAAACCAAAAAAATACGAAAGGGTATGACAAAATTCCGGCGTTCCTGCTGAAGGATGTGCGTCTGTTTTGGTTTATCCATTGTCTGTACTCTTTAATTTGTCTCTCACAACGGGAACATTTGCAGTTGTGTGGAAAAAATCTAGAATTACTCCGGTTTTTTAAAAATACAAATATGTATTGACCAACATGGATTTATGCCGGGTAGAGCAACAGTAAGTAATTTACTTTGCATCAAGCAGTTCATCTCGGATAAACTTGAAACTGATGGTCAGGTTGATGTCATTTATATAGATTTCTCGAAGGCATTTGATTGGCTAGATCATGGCATGCATCCTGTTGCAAAAATTATCTAGGTACCTTTAGAGATATATTGAAATTTTTAAATTCATTTTTAAATAATAGACGTTTGTCAGTTCAGTGTCGTGGTATTAGTTCTGAAGAGATCGTAGCTACTTCAGGAGTCCCTCAAGGTTCGGTACTCGGACCTCTACTATTTAATATATTTATAAATGATATCACATCTGACCTCACCTGTCGGAGTTTGTTGTACGCTGGCGATCTGAAACTGTTTACTGTAATAAATTCTGTAGATGACTGAGTATTGCTCCAGCATAATTTAGATATAGTCAACGATTGGTGCGCTAAAAATAATTTGTATTTAAATATAAATAAATGCAATTCCATGTCGTTTACTAGGAAGTTTTCTGAGGATGTATTGCTATCGAGGTTTAAATTATCTGAATTGGTGTTGCGTCGTAAATATTATTCGGTTTTGTATTTGAATAAATTGTTACATAATATAATTGACTCTCCCAAGTTTCTCAGCCGTATAGGCTTAACACTGCCAAATTTGTCCACCCGCCTACGTACTTCTACCTTTCATCTATCTAATCTTATTGTTAAAACTAAAACATTCTAATTCTATAATGGTTGTCATTTGCAATAATCATTTTACTATTGAAAATAAAGTTGATATTTTTTGTTGTAAATCTGCAGACATAAGATACACATTTTTTTCTGCTTAATTGTAGATCTTGATTTTATATAAATAACACAGGTCAACATTTTTATCTAGGGACAATCGTCAGAAGTGACTATGGTATATAAGGTTTTTTTGTGTCGCTGATCATGGAACCGAGGTCAGTTAAGCTCCATCACATCAGGTTCAAGGTGATTTGAAAGTTTAAAATTTACAAAAAGTTGTGTAAAAAAGGTTCAAAAATGTATTGAAGTGTTTTCGGGGTCACTGAGTTGATCTGGAGGTTATTAAAGGTCTTCAAAGAGTTTCATCTGTCTACGTATAACCATCTACACGTTTGTATGGAGATATAGTCTCTTTTTCTGATGGTTTACTTTCGTTCTACTATCCTGATTAAGAAAGTTGGCATATGACTATCTCGTACGTTGACATGGTCAAATTTTTTTTAAATTTTTTACACAACTTTTTCTAAATTTAACCTTCAAATCGCCTTGAACCTGACGTGATGGAGCTTAAATAACCTTGGATTCGCGTTCAGTGACCTCAAAAATATTCAGACGAATTTTTTCAGATTTTTCAGACTGATTTTAAATTTTCTATCCAATATACTTCATGAATGACCTTGAAATGACCTTGAATGAGCTTTAGGGATTCGTGATCAGCGACCCAATAAACCCCTATATACCATAGTCACTTCTGACGATTGTCCCTAGATCAAATGTTGACCTGTGTAATTTTAGTTGGTCTTATTTTAAGCTCTGTACTTTATGCTTGTTTTTTTAAGTTTTTTTTTTGATGTGTAACTTGTATATTTTTCTTTCATATATTGTGATTTGCAACATATAATATTGTATNCTTAAAAAGACTAGTTAAAGAATTAGAAGAAAAAAATGATCTCCTAAGACAAAATAAGGCTCTACTGGAACAAAGAGTACTGGAATTGGAAGAAAAACTGGTCCAAAGAGGAAAGATAAAAAAGACAAAGGAATTGAATAATAAAGATAAACAAATGCGCCAATTAGACTCAGCTGATCTAGAAACTAAACAGACAAGAACTGAGAGAGAGGAAATCTCCACTCCACAAAGCATAAACATATTAAATCAACCACCAATAATACATAGCTGTAGATGCTTTAGTGTGCACAGAAAATATTAAAAACATTACAAATTCACAGAAAGGCAAGAAGATAAAAAAGCGAAGAAAGATCTTGACAGGAACAGCAAAAACTGAAGATCATGAAGATTACTTCACAGGTAAAAACGAAAATAAAAATAAGAAGGCGTGGTTCTTTATTTCAAGAGTAAAAGACCATGTAACAGGAGAAAATATAAGGAATTATATCTTACGAAAAACTGGACTTGCAGATGATGAAGAATTAGTGATCAAACATCTCACAACGAAATATGATAATATAATAAGAGATTGCAAATGTTACCAAGTAGGCATTAGATTTGACCTAAAAGATATGTTATACGACCTAAATTTCTGGCCAAACGGGGTAGCCTATAGGCGTTTCGATTTTGAAGCGGTCAGGTCTCTGTTATTAGTCAGAATCCATAATTACAAATTTTGCAACATCCATGAAATTTTTTTGACAATTCCAAATCTTTATTCCTCCCTTCCATTAAAACCACCTTTTACATTATTGACATACTTAATTTGTTAATTTATCGAATAGTTTCACAATTCCGCTTAACACCAATTTCAATTTTGACTTTTCAAAGATCAAAATTATACGCTTTTTAATTAAAAATTTCTTGAGTACCTTGTTTTTGAGCGACAGTCCTTCATTCCTCAATATTAGCAGGAAGGATGTTAGAACGACGAAAAAAATGCGCATTTACTCCACTCTCCCCTACGAGGAGTTGGATGAGTGCCTCGGCTGTACCCCGACCTCCGATCCTCTACCCATGTCTAACTCTTGAAATATGAAGCAAAAATGTTTTATGCATGTAAAATACCTTGTATCACTACCAGCCATGAATGTTGGAATAAAAAGTTATTGCAATTAAATGGCGAGTTAACAAGTAGAACTCCGCATAAATTGCGATTGTTATTTTATTGGAATAATAATCGCCGAGGCTGTGGAAAGCCGTGTAAAAATATTACAACGCCGAGAGTACATCGCGGTGTTAGATTATGTTCTAACGGTAAATTGTATTAGATAAGAGAATGTACTTTAGTATTTATGTGTGCAATACTTGAAATTTTAAATAATCGATGTCGAATATTGTGAGTACACCTACAAGTACAAAAAAAAAGTTTTCCGACACATAGATTGTTACATGCACTGTGATTTTCTGGTGCGTAATCTGTGGCAATGTTTGATAAAAAATATGCTCAGTACCTCCAATCACACAAAATTAAAGACCTAGCTTGAAAGACGGAACAACAAGAACGTCACAATCCCTCCAATTTTGTCAAAAATACCAAACGAATTGGATTCGTTTGGTCTTTGGCATAAAGTAAATGATGACAAATTTGTGGCAATTAAATTTTGGAAGAGCTTCAACGCAGGCAACAAGGATGAAAATTTAGTTGGCTCCGTACAAGAGTGCAACAGATGGGTGGACCTTCTCTTTCTTTATTCATCAGTTTCGGAAATAAGGAAATCCCTAAAATAAGCAACTTTAAAGATGATGTTGCATTTATCAGTTGATTCTATGGATATAAAACCATGGAACAATTTTTGGGCCAAATTAATAGAATAGACCAAAGTAGGTAATACCAACATTCTAATAAGCCGAGAAATATTTTGGCCAAGACTTTGCAAAGCAGAAATAGAAATAAATAAATGAGATTAATTACACCGTTACACAAAAAAAAACTTGAGTGCGGAGATGTGACTCCGGTAGTGCTACTCATTTCGATGTTAATAATTGAGAAAACACACTCTTGGTCAAAGTTTGGTTTCTAATATTTAGGGTTGGCCATTTTAACTAATAAAATATCAGGCATACAATAGAGTCCAAACCCAAAGACCGTATCATTTCTGACGTATTTTGACCAGCTGAACACGATACCGTAGTCAGAATTTATGCACAACCGGCCAGTAAAATATAGGTACATCTTGTAAAATATACATTTAGGGTGAACATTGCCTCAAAAATTGCTCAATTTAGCCAAAGAAGGATTCTTCGCTTTACTCAGACTAACGAAATTATGGTTAATCTTTGTTTCTAGAGTATCTTACTCTTTCAAATGATCTGTGCAGATACTGTCTTTCTCCTTTTTGTATTTAGTTTCTGGTATATCTCGTTTCAGATTCCAACAATAGTCAGCTAAAATGTTTCCTTTCCATCTTCCTTAATAGCGGTTTTCCATTTCTTTGATATCCTAATGGAACCTTTTGCCGTGTTCTTCGCCATAGTCCCCAATGAAACAATTATAATTGAAAGACATCGATAGAAATTGAAAGACAACTAAAATCTAAACCGAACTGTTTCTGGACATACATTAACGAAAGTGGAATACCTACCAATAATCTTCCCCAATCTATGAGGTACAATAATAAAATCTTCAATGAACCTTGTTGGATATTGTGAATGCATTTGCTTATTTTTTTAACGATGCTTGCACTTTATCTTCTAAATATAATTATCATGAATATGCTTTTCAAAATGCATCTTGTTTATCTTCGCCTTACTTCTCGGAAGATCAAGTACTGCGAGTATTCAAAAAGGCTAAACCAAAAAATACGAAAGGGTATGATGGGATTCCGGCGTTCCTGCTAAAGGATTGTGCGCCTGTTTTGGCTTATCCATTGTATATATGTACTCTTTAATTTGTCTCTCACAACGGGAACATTTCCCGTTGTGTGAAAAAAATCTAAAATTACTCCGGTTTTTTAAAAACAAGATAGATAAAGTATTGACAATTATAAGCCTATTGTTATATTAAGTAATATTAGTAGAACATTTGAAAGAGTTCTTCATGAAATATTATTTACTCATGTTAAGTCACAAATATGTATTGACCAACATGGATTTATGCCGGGTAGAGCAACAGTAAGTAATTTACTTTGCATCACGCAGTTCATCTCGGATAAATTTGAAACTAATGGTCAGGTTGATGTCATTTATTTAGATTTCTCGAAGGCATTTGATTGGCTAGATCACGGCATTCTGTTGCAAAAATTATCTCGTAGCTACTTCAGGAGTCCCTCAAGGTTGGGTACTCGGACCTCTACTATTTATTATCTTTATAAATGATATCACATCTTACCTCACCTGTCGAAGTTTGTTGTACGTTGACGATCTGAAACTGTTCACTGTAATAAATTCTGTAGATGACTGTATGTGCATTGCCATTGCTGCTTAAAAATAATTTGTATTTAAATATAAATAAATGCAATTCCATGTCGTTTACTAGGAACTTTTCTGAGGGTGTATTGCTACCGATGTTTAAATGATCTGAATTGGTGTTGAGTCGTAAATATTATTCGGTTTTGTATTTGAATAAATGTTTACACAATATAGTTGACTCTCAGCCATATTGGCTTAAGACTGCCAAATTTGTCCACCCGCTTACGTTCTTCTACCTTAAAACTAATGCACATTCTAATTCTCCAATGTTTGTTATGTGTAATAACCATTTTACAATTCAAAATAAGGTTGATATTTTTTGCTGCAAACCTACAGACATGAGACATGTATTTTTTTCTGCCTAGTTTTAGATCTTGATTTTATATAAATAATTGTAGTTGTTCTTATTTTAAACCTCATACTTTTTGCTTGTTTTTAAGGCTTTTTCTTGAATTTGTTAGCTTGTATATTTTTATTTCATATATTGTGATTTGTAACATATAATATTGTATTTCCTGTCCTATAATTGGATTTCTGTCTGGAAGTAAATAAATAAATGAATAAATAAATAAATAAATAAATACCTAAATAAATAAGTAAATAATTGTGTCATTGGACAATGAATTCTAAATAAAAACATGCATGGTTGAGTTTTAAAGAAGTCTGTAAAAATTTTCTTGGGAATAATAAAAGTGGAAAATAGTTAGAAAAAATAGTCAACAATTTCAAGAGTATAGGAGTCTAGGCTATATAACGAATCTGTAACATTTCCTTGATTCACTCCTCGACAATTTTCCAGACAACCTTGGGAACTTTAGACGAGAACAGGGCCAAAGGTTCCATCAGAACCTCAAAGTAATGGAAAAGCGATATTAAGGAATATGGAACGTAAATATGTTAGCTGACTATTGTTGGAATCTGAAACGGGATATACCGGAAATTAATGACAAAAATGAAAAGAAAAAGACATCCTCTTCACAGATCATTTGAAAACAAACAAATAAGATACTCTAGAATCTAAGATTAACCATAATCTCGTTAGTCTGAGCAAAACGAAGACTCTTAGCTAAATTGAGCGATTTTTAGAGCCATTTTCACCCCAAATATAGATTTTAAGATACTGGCCGGTTGTGCATAAATTCTGACTACGGTATCGTTTTCAGCTCATTAAAATACGTTGCAAATGATATGTCAGATCTTTGGGTTTGGACCGTTTTGTTGGCCTGATATTATATTAATTAAAATGGTCAACTCTAAATATTGGGAGCCAAACTTTAACTAATGATGTGTTTTATCAATTATTGGCATCAAAATGAGTAGCATTACCGGAGTCCACATCTTCGCAATAGAGTTTTTTTGTGTTATTATTAATAAATCAAATCGGAGTAATTTCACTGTTTAGAACTGCTTAAAATTTAGAAGTGATTCATACAAGATCAAAGACCGGAACTTCATAGACCTGTATACGCAACAAATATAAATGTCAGCCGAGAAACTTAATCCTTAATATCAGAGTTACATCTTAGGAAGAGAATAATATGCCTTTTCAGCTTGGAATTTGTATAATTATTGACCTTTACCACGAAAACCTGCCAACCAAGTTGATTTTGACATTTAGTAAAGTTAAAATTATTCATTTCGAAACTAAAAGTGTAACAAAGAATGGTGTTGTGAACTTCGTTCTTAAAATACTTCACTATATTTTTTTGGGCAAATTATTATGTTTAAACATAACATTTAGAAGTATGAATTTAAAATATTATTTTATAAAATATACCACAATGAAATAACAAAAGGAATAATTCGTACTTTTGCTAAGTACTAGAATTTCGTTGGAAAAACTATTAAGGTACCTACATACAATTCTGTCAATTTAAGCAGCAATTCTTCTTCTGGCGGTGTTTTTCTCAAAGGCACCTACCCGCCGATATTACCATCCGCATAAAAATGTAGAGAAACCGTTGGCTACTTGAATATTTCGCATTGTTACGACAATCGCAATCGGACAATATCTCCCGTTACAAAATAAACAATGGTGTAAGAAAAAGAAGTAGATGATCCAGTGTCAGGCGGCGGACAATGGATCGAATCATTAAATATTCCGCATCACGTCCGATTTCGCGAGGGGAACCCGATAAAAATAACAATAGCGGCAGGTTTGCAACGAGTTCACTATAGATGCGAACTCAGATACGGTTAAGCACACAATGCGCACGTCATTCCGTGATTAATTAGCCAGTTCTTCTTCTTCCAGTTACGCATCACTCCGAGCGGCCCTATTCTTTAAACTGGCCCCGAAGGTGTCAACAGGTTTGCCACTCGGTGTTCCTACGTTGCATTAAATTTGTAAGAAAAATTGTACGGCGTGGACCACCAAAACTGATCATAGTGTAAGATTCTTTTAATAATAAAAAAAACTGTCTGGGGATAAATGTTGGATTTGTTAACCTTTTTTTTCTGGATCAGTTTGCAATATTTTACGTGCAACACTGGTGTAGTTGTCTCAATATTCGAATTCATTTCTGCCACAGAAACACTTCCAAATCATACCATTTTAGAAAAAATTTGCCTATACTAAAAATTTCAGCCGAAGCTTATGAATTGGAATTATTTGAAATAGAAGATGAAAACAATTTTGTCACACAGAAGTACGATGTGACAAGTGACGTGATATTATGTGGCAGTAACGTGAGATAAATAAATCAAATGATTTTAATGATTTAAAAAATTTTCTGATAAAATACCACTCGTTCATTGAAAATTATGGATAGGTTTCACTACACTAATTTATACTAATTAAATATACAGAACAACAGGGGTCATCTAATTGTTGACGTTACCCACAATTTTAGATGGATCGTAGCCAGTAGACAAGGCAAGAAAACATGTCTCAACAACAAGAAATTCGTTAGTTACTTAATTATACGCTAATAAAAATAACAAATAAATTCGTACTTTATTAGATTTGGGGGCGTTGATCGTTTGATCCTAAAGACTTAAAATGTCAAAGTGGGCAATAACCCAGGCGCATTAGATCAAACACATGCCTGTTTTAAAAATCGGGCCTACATCGAATTTTATGGGCTTAAAATTAAATAAAAAAGATATACAGAATAAAAGCATAAAGTGTATTTGTAGAGTTCGAGCGTCATATTGTTCATAACAAAAGAAAAAAAATTGCTCATTTTTCAGTTTTTCGCTTATATTTCCGAAAATAAGACTCTAATCGACATGAGGTTTACTTATCGATTTTGTTCCTGAGGAAATTTGATATAAGGATAGGCTTTTGCGAAAGCTCGCCAAATTTTTTTACATTGCAAAATTTGCGATGAAAGAACAATGTGCAAAATTGAATTTTTCAAGTTAATTGTTTACGTTGTATAGCACGTGACTTGAATGTGGCAAAATGGCAAAGTCTAAAACATAGATTAATTTTAATATTCTTATAAAAATTAAAAAAGACAACTTTATAATACAATTAATTAAATAAAATATGGTAAAATTGAATGTAACAGTCATTTTAAATACTATAAAATGCAGTACTTAAATGTAATGTTAATATTGTTAACATTCAATAATATTCTAGGCACAATTTACGCAGTAACAGTTAATTTTAAGACAATATTTTATACATCGACCTTTTCTGAGCGCGCAAATAAAATACTGATCACTTTTTTCAAAGAAATAATACACTTTTGGTTTTAAATACGTAAAAAGACCTTGTGAAAATATCGAAAGCATAATTACAAAAGAAAACGTGAAAAGTCATTAAATATGTATTTTTCTGGGTCTGCCGACGACATTCACGGACTTTTGCCTACACCATTCGAAAGAGCGGAAAACAAATAAGTTGATTTAAAAAAAGCAATCCGGTAGCTGCTTTCTAAGTGCCACAATCCATTTGTTAAGTAAGGATTTTGTGAAGCCGAGCGCAGCAAGGGCATTATGACGTCACAGCGCTCCCCTCTCCTGGCTACCGCTCGGCCGCCACGCGGGCCTCCGCGCGGATCTCGCTGCCTTTAAGTTTACTTGGTCATTTCTTGGTCGAATAGTTTAAAAAAAATTCAGCGTATAAAGGAAGTATTCTATTTTACAACGAGTTTATTACAAAATATTAAAGAGAACGGGCAGAATACCGTTTTTAAGAAAAAATTATCTCGGCTCCTATTGGTTGGATCGAGACGCTTTTAAAAAAAAATCATGTTTTTTTAAGCACTATTTGGTGCAATTAATTGGTTTGAAATCTGTATGTTAAAAAATCGCCGAGAAAACGACCCTATTTACGTTTTTTTTTATTTGTTAATAACTTTTTTATTTTGCATCTTAAAAATCTGAAATTTACACAGACGCGAGGTTATGTAATTACCTTTCGATCCTCTACAAATACACAAATGTATGCTTTTATTCTGTGTATTTTTTACTTAATTTTAAGATAATAAAATTCGAGGTAGGCCCGATTTTTGAAAAAGAAAAACCTAATTCGTCCGGACTGCAAGCGTGAGCCGTTACTTTAAGTAATAGATAGAATAAATAAGCAAATTGTAGAAATTTAGAGACAGCCTGGTATAAAGTATTCCAAAAAAGGAATGCCAAAATCCGAGGAAAAAATAAAGTTGATGTCACCAAAAAGTCATATTTAGTTGTGCAACCTTCTTATTTCGGCCACATATAGATCTTACGGCACCTGTTACACCGGGTTCAAAAATGTGTGTTTCGACGTTTCATGAAAATTTTTGTCACAATTGTTTTTTCATCTTTTTAGTTGTTATAATTTCGGGTCAAACTATATGAATAGAATAGACATTTTCATAACAATGTCTAAACAACATTTTACACATGAAAATTTCTGCTTAACAATACTTCTGATTTCTTTTTTCAGTAGAACTTATAGAAAATGTTATAACAAAGGAGTAACATTCAAAGATATATGTTCCTAGTACCTAGGCGTTATATTGAATCGTCTGGGGCCAGGAGGATATTTTTTTTTGTTGCTCAGATCAACATTTTGATATCTGTCCTTATAGTAAAATTTTTTCGTAATCTCTTCAATAAGGTTGCCGCCCAAAATTAATTATTTAGGCATAGCGTGCAAAATCTACTTTTTATACACTTTTTGCAAGTTACTGCTAAACTATATTCTAGCATGTAGAGAAACCAACCACCACCGTATTGAATGGGTCCAAATAGTATAGGGTCTGTACAAACCTGGAGAGCATATCTTAATGGTAGGTAGAGTGCATAGTATTTTGAATACCCAAATTCATTGAAAGTGCAAAACGGTACTTCAAATTAATAGTAATCAAAATTGTTGAAATTTTTGGGAACCTCTGGAATCGTCCTCAATTTACATACTACATAAAAAGAGGTGAATAATTGCAACCGTTATTAATAATACCTTAATTTTCATTAACGAAAATTGTGTCTTATTACTAAAATTATTAAGCAACAAATGTTTAAATAAAGTGTTTTTATTTTTCTTTACTTTTAACTGTATTTTCCTTTCATGAACGAACAGTGTGCCTATAGTGTGTTTTAGTAAAAGAGAAAAAACATAATAACTAATACAATGAATTAATAGACGTGGTGAAAGGTATTGATACGCCGATGAAAACTGTATATTAGCTGCACGTCTTTATGTGCAATCTCCAAATTACCAACATTGTGAACAAAGGCAGAGCTATCGCTGAAGTCAGCAGTCCCAAAAAAGTTTTCATCGTATCGATGTAGTAAATCAGTAGGTGTTAAAATTGTCTTATTTGCAAAAAATACTTCTACCAATCGAATATTAGCACGTAGATTTATTTATTGAAATATCTTTTCCAAAGTTGAAAACTCTTTTGTAGGTATGTATGTCTCCAAAATTAAAATTTTCAGTATTTTGTCATTTTTCAAATTATTATGGACTAACAAAGTTTGTTAAAGATAAAAATTAGTTCAAAATGTTAATATCTATCATGCACAATTTCCCGCTTGTCAAATAATGATATCTGCCATAGTGTAGCTCCAAATACGGATAGAATTTGTAAAGAGTCAAGAAAAAAGTTAGAATACCAATATCTACTTAAAAATCGAGATGTTTGTATCTCAATGATAATTATCCTTCAAATTGAAGATTTCAAATCTTAAAAATCATCGTGCAGTAGCAACAATGCGCTCCAGCAAGAAAAACATCAAGAGTGCATAGTAAAATAGTAATTAGCACCTTACGAGTCATGCTGCGTTTACAACCCCGGTCCATTGATGGCAGCTTATGCGGTAGCAAAGCGATGATCTAGCAGGCGTTGGCGATTAGCCCCAAACAAATGCAAGTCATGGCGTTGAACAAAGTAAGCCGTGGCGTACGTTCAGACCCGGGGCGACAAACCACAACCAGCTAACGTTATAAACGTCGGCTGTATTATTATTATAACTGCTACCGTATTTAATTTATGGTAATAATTAAATATCTAGAACGCGCTCCATAAATATCCAAATACGCATTGTGAATGAATAGCACCTGAAGGTAATTAGCTTCAGAGTTAATTAAGATCCATTGTTGGAGTTGAAATGGGTTACAAAAAATAAAATGTGAAACTGTAATAGACGATATTTTTAATTAGTGTCTGGCGATCCTGTGATTTACATTACCACAACGCATTCTTCAATGTTTTCATCATCAATTTCGTACTGTCAGAAAAATACATTGTGGGACCATCTGGTGATACCTGAAATCACTGATCTGCCAAATCAAAGAGGTTACAAATAGTGGTTTAAAGGCTTTTTTATACGACTGCCTTGCAAAAGGGGGTTTTGCGCACGGAAAACACGCTCTGAAAACGGTATTTTGCACACGCCGTGTGCTAAACATTTTGCACACGGTTATGTCATCTTTGCACACGCGTCTCCAGATTGTGATTTTTGTTTGATGTTGTCACCCAAATTATGCAATGTTTCAAGTTGGCTGAGTTTCATAGCAACCGTCACGGCTCCTTTATTTTGTTGATTAGATACTTCAAAAATTGTTGAATTCCCGAAGTTTGGGTGTGAAAATGTGTGATTCTGAAGAGATTTTACAGAAAGCAAGCGAAATATGTTCGGAACTGCTGCCCACAAAATCCAGAAGCAGGTATGAAGCTGAGTTAAGCCGATTTATGGACTGGCGACTAGCCAAAAATGTCCAAACTTTCTCAGAAAACGCAGTAATGGTGTATTTTGAAGAACTATCTAAGAAATATAAATCTTCGACGTTGTGGACGATTTTTTCGATGCTCAAGTCAACGTTAAGTGCCAATCACAACATAGATCTTGGAAGCTATAAAAAGTTGCAAGCGCTAATCAAACGAAAATCCGAAAACTACGTCCCAAAGAAGTCCCAAATCCTCACAGAAGATGATTTTTGCCGGTTTTTGACGAAAGCATCAGACGACAAATATTTACTTATCAAGGCGGTGGTGGCAGTTGGACTATCTGGGGCATGTCGAAGGGAGGAATTATGTTATCTCAAAATAGAAGACACCAAAGATTTCGGCAGTGCTATGCTGATTAAACTGAAGAATACAAAAACAAAGGTACCAAGGTGTTTTACAATTACAGGAAACCTTTACACTATCTTAAAAAAGTACTGTGCTCTTCGTCCTCCTAATCTGAAGACAGGCAGGTTTTTTTTAAACTATCAAAACGGAAAATGTTCAAGCCAAAACGTTGGCATCAACAAAATTGGAAACATGGCTAGGGAAATCGCCAAGTTTTTGATGCTAGAGAATCCAGAAAGTTACACGGGACATTGTTTTCGGCGTTCATCGGCCACAATTTTAGTCAATTCTGGCTCAAATCTGCTTGCCCTCAAACGCCATGGAGGGTGGAAATCCAGTACAGTTGCCGAAGGCTACGTTGATGACTGTTTGAGAAATAAAATGGAAGTTTCGAAAAAGATAGAGTCTTCAGTGTCTTCTGCTGCCACAGAACCAGAACAACGATCGTCTACTGGAATACAACAAGAAAACAACGACCGCACGCTGAAAAACTGCACTAAAAACACGACACCAAAAATATTCTCTATTACCGAAAACAAGGTGCACAATAATACTGCTTTTCCCAGCGTAACCTTGAAGGAATGTTCAAATGTTACCATAAATATTAAATATTAGTTTCTTTTGTTAATGCGTTAGCAATTTTCTTAATAAAAACGAGTTAAATTAAAAGTTGTATTTAATTTATTTTGTTAATGCGTTGGCAATTTTAGTAATAAAAACGATTTAAATTAAAATTTGATTTTTGTGGTCTCTGTTTGCAGTCGTATAAAAAGTATCGTAAAAAACTCGTTTGAAAACCTCTTTGCACACTCGCTCGACTTGTGGACCTCGCCTTCGGCTCGGTCCACCAATATGTCTCGCTCGTGTGCATAGAGTCGTTTTCAAGCCTTGTTGTTTAATATACTATTACGGCTCGCTGTTATTTAAGATACCTTAGGTCTGTTCCAACAAGAGTCAGGAATTGGTTCCGAACCGTTCGAAATGTGCATCCAACTAATTCTTGGGATATATTTACTGAAGACACATTTAGAACTTAACCGGCCAAACATTTCGAACGGTTCGGAACCAATCCCTGACTCTTGTTGGAACAGACCTCTTATCGCCGTTATAGAATTATAATGCACTTATTTGACCTTGACTAGGAATCTTTGACCTTGCCCTTCTTGTTCACGGGTTAGCTTCTGAGGGGGTAAACCTGATATCAGAAACTCTAGTTCCGCCGTGATATGGATTTTTGTTTTATTATTAGTTCTAAGGCTGCAAAAATGAATATCATCAACTTAAATTATTGACTTTGAAATTAAGACAAATATAGATATTAATTTCTAAATTAAACAATAACTTTATCAATTTTGTAATAAAATCGTGGCGTCGGCGTCGGTAAAATAATACTAGAAAACAGGAATAAAAAGAGGAAGTACATATTTTATTGAACGTGTACATAGTTATTCACATAACTTTTTATCATTATATCTACGTCTATAAGTAATCTTTTTTGTTTTCCCACTTATAAAAAAGACGATAAGGACCAATGTTGTGGGAAATATTCTTGAGATTTGAAAACAGTACTGAGAAAAACAATTGAATGTTGCTTCTAGGATGTATCTATTAAACCTGTGCTTTCTTTTGAGAGAAGACCCTGTACATGTTTACATATTTGGACATAGTGCTTCCTCGGGGTTACAGTCATACAAGATTTAATCTAATAGTAAGGTAGATGTGGCCAAGAGGTTATGCTAACAATAAGTAATTGATCCTATGATAAACTCATTTGGATATTTTCCCTTATTATTAGATATAGGCCTTTATACCACTATGACCCTAAGGAAGCACTCTACGTACTTGTAAAATATACGACTGCACGAATAATGGGTTTTCCAACCACTTATTCCATATTATTATTTTTCTTACAAATGGAAGCATAATTCATTTTGATAAAAATTACATTTTCAGTCTCCGTTTTCACTGTGACTTAGAACTTGTTAGAGATACCTACGTTGTACCTATATAATTAATATAAGACTTGTCAATTTTTGTTTCCCAAAGCAATTAATCTATTGTTAGAAAATTAATATTAGTAAGCTGCATTATTATTAGTTGTTTTGACATGTGAGCTTTAATTATAATAAAAGGAACAGCTGCCAGTAATTATTTTTTGAAAAATTTAATTATTTAATTATACGTTAGATTAGGAACCAAATACAGTTCGACAAAAGAATCTTAATCATATAGTGTTCGCAATTCCTTGCCTAATGTACCAAGCGAATAGGAAACTAACGGTCTTTTTTGCGTTCAGAACTGGCCGTTATAATTTTGGTTAGTCGGAGTGTAAACTAATAGCATTTCATTTTAATCCCTATGTCAGCTTTAAATCATCTAGCAATCATTCGATGTTGAAGAATTTTTTGTCTGAACAATAAGAGTGCTTCCGTTAAATTTCAACCAGTTTTCGTTCCTCTAATTCTAATGCTTTTAGATATTATGACTAAGTATATCATTACTACGTCTGCTTTATTGTAATACCTTTACCAGAGGTAAAAGGAAGACATAATTTTAAAATGAATTTATGTTAATTTTGTTTGAGAATTGATAAAAAAATTAAAGGTAGAAATATTCAAAAACTGCTTTTATATCTTTGCAGGTATTAATTACAAAAATTTCTCTATATTTTGACTAGAAAACCATAAAGACATTACTGACACTGGGGTGTAGTTGTAAACATATGATATAGCTTTTGGATCTATAGAAAAATCTTAATTATCTATCTACTACAAATAGGTCAATCAATAGAGCATAAAATCAGTGATTTTGTGACAAAAATATTAGTAGCAAACAGACTGCGCCAGCATTTAAAAGATAGTCTGTAGATATTGAAATATAATTTCAATGTGTGTGTGTGTGTTGATTTTAATTTTAATTTTTAATTAAGCTATAAATTGTTCCATACAAACCTCTACCATCTTTTATGTCTTACCTTGCAGTTTCTTATCCCTGGCCAGCTGTTGGTAGACAGTTGTTACATATCAGACAATATCAGAAAAATAATTATAAAAAAATTAACTATTAACTAACTTTATTTGATCTATGTAATACTGAGTACGTCTCCTTATATTATTTGTTGCCTATCAGACAGAGGCATCTCTTATAACTAAACAGGAACGAAAATGGCTGTTCATTTGAGAGATTTTGTCAGAGCTCGTGAAAATAGTGAAATATTTAAGTGATTGGATTACGCTTATTTCTGTACAGCTAAATCCTTTGGTTTGTTATTTATACTTTGCAAAGATTTGATGCGAGAGAAAGCATGATTTATTGGTGATAGCTAGCAATATTATAGTGCACTGTGTTTTAGGTACCTGGTACGTTGTAAAATTTGAAGTTTTCTCTGCTGGAAACTACGTAGAGGCCTTGCAGACTATTTATGGGGCCACTGGAAACTGCTTTGGAACTGCTGGTAGCGGAAAATTTTTATGGGATAACAAAATAACTTTCTCTGGACTGGCAAACTGTGGATTTAACTGGTGAGTGTTTAATTTTCTTTCATGGACTGTTTTTTCTTGTTTTATTTTTCGGGAGCTGCCTCTCCACGCTGTACATCTTGCAAAATCGTAACTAATCAATAATTTTTTTGTTTTTCTCATCCTTCCTGAATATTCTGTTTCTAGCTTTGCTTAAGGTCCATACACAGAATATTTCAGTCTTTGGATGTCCTTTTCAATCACTTTTTCACAACACTACTTATAACTAACACATTTTTAACAAATGTCCTTTTATTTTTATATACAATTCTATAAATTAATTAATAAAATATTCTTTATTTTATGTTTTTTGGGTCATCTCCGGGTATTCTTACAAAGCCACCTTTAGCTTTGACATTTGCGAAATTTATTATAAACTTTGACAATAGATGAAAATTTTCATGTCATGGTTTATGTTGGATTGAGATATCTTCTTTAAGTTTACTCGTCTTCCAACGATATGTATACCAGATTAATCTATAGACTTTAAACTTTCATTTGATATAAGTCACTCTAGGTTTAGATTCGTTTTTCTCTATGTTATGCATTTTATGAAAATTTATTCTGTACTCTAGAATAAAATTAAATTATTATTTTTATAGTATGTAATATCATTGATCATTACTAGTTTTATATCCGGAATATACATATTAACAACTTTATACAAATTTGGTGTTGCTATAATAATAAATAAAATTTTTATACGACTTTATGTTCGGTCAGGCAATATTTTCATATGAGTTTCTACATGAACATTGCAAATTCGTTACAATATACGCTTATATGTTTCCTACTCCAATTTAGCATTATTTAATTTTTTATAAACATTTTTATGCAAAAACGCATTTTTTTTTTTAGTTTTTTGCTTGTAAAACCTAAACTAACGAAGCAATCTGAATGCTATAATGTGGGAATTTGTAGAGAATCGAAATACGAATAAAACGAAGAAAACCCGGAAAAATCGAAAAATTTTGCGTTTTTTCATTACTCCGCCAAATTTTAACTTGAGCTGAACCTGGGCATATAAGTAGTGAATTATATGCACTTTACGTGTGCATAAAGCAAGCGCTGTCGGAGCATTAGCTTTTGCACAATTGCAATTTGAATTTTTTGGAGCATCGTTTTGCAAAGTTTCTGGATGCGTTGTAGATGGTCCGATTTTAATTTTTCAGCCGTATTTTGAAAGTATAATCATAATACTACAAAACGTATATTGTAATTTTCCGTTAAAATTATGCGAAATAGGTGAAAAGTTCCCCCGAACATGCTCAAAAACGGCCGCGTATGCGGTCGAGTTGTGGGGGAAGGTCGGGGTCATCACTGCATTCTTGGTCCAAAGCCTGATTCTTGTATTTACTGTAGTAACAAATATTCTAATATTGGTTTATAAGCTTCCGTGGCAGTTTGCAATGATTAAACAATTTGTGAACCAGTTATCACTTAACTCTTGTTTAAAAAAGGAACACTTTAACTGAATATTAAGACCTCTGGCCGGTATTTACATATACGTATATTTGACTAGGACAGTCCGGTGAACGGTTTGAAGTCATTTTTACTGAGTCGATTACAAATTCTAGATAGATTGCTTCTCTGTAGAGCCACAGCCAAAATCGTTTCTTTCTTTCTTACTCTGTGATATTATTCAGATTTACTTAGTAATCCATATCTGCTCTGTACTCTTCAATTGCTGACTATCTTTAGTTCTCTTTAACCTCGTCTCCCAGTTTGTCGCTGTTATTGCTGCTTGTCCTGAAAATGATGGATTCTGTCATCCTAGGAATGTTATATTCATTTATCCTATTTTATCAGCACATATTTCTGCATTATCAGATATTCATTCCTTTTCTTGATTTTCAGGTATTCTACTGATGCCTTGTTCATATTTCTATTAATGTATGGAGACGTGTAGAACGCCGTTTTTGTCAGAAACGTGGTCTGGATACCACACTCGTTCAGCGTATTCAAGTAAGACCTGATGTAGGGTAAAGTATATAAAAGATGTGAAATGATTGTAATAAGAATATTTGGAACATTAATTAATTAGATCAGTCTACGTAAGATTACCATTTATCGTGACCTTGAGATCATTATTACTGTTACATTTGTTTATCTTTTAAAAACAAGCCACAAAGACAACGAGTGACGGTACGCATCCCCCTTAACCACCTCTCCGCCTTATTTATGCACCAAAGTGTCGAGCTGTAGTAATAACTTCCCTATTTATGTAAAACGATTATATTTCAGAATAATCCTTTCTGTGTGGCTGAAATATCTGACACAATGTATATTTAAAGACCATTTTGTGCGCAGTATTGATAAGCAGATCCTGCATTTGAATACCATAACTAAGTGGCAACAACTAAAATAGGTGGATGCATCTATTCTTCTACGACATATGCTCAAAACTTTCTCAATCGAATTTTACCGCTTTACACCGAAGTGTACACCAATAATTCGATTTGGACAGCATAATCAAATCACTTATTGTGCTGCACTAAAGCGCGGTTTCGTCGCTCCCCCTGGCTCATATGAGCCTCGAACCTTTGTCCATTATTGTCTTGCTAACTTAATTGTGAAATTAAGGGGTCTGGCATTCTCAGCGCATATTTCGGAGACAATGGAGCAATCAATAGGCTAATGAGAGGACACTATATCTAATTATCGATGCGGTCAACTCCATCCTTACTGCGTGGCACAAGAAGGCACCAGTCTTAATGGAGGCAGTGGGGCAATTAAAACAGACAACGGGCCACTACCGAAATAATATAAAATTGGTCAGTAATGGTGATGTATTATCAAGTCTGCGACAGTTGATTGCATTGTCAGTAAGAAAGTGTTGGTTTAGGACAATTAGTAAATTTTTTTTTTGTTAAAATTTGCCGAAGACACGAGCATATGTTTATGGTATTTAGGCTTTTTAGAGAACTGTAAAAAGACATAATGCTCTTTAGTTAATAAGACACGGACATGACAAAAAACATCACTTAACGTAACTACCACCCTGTTTGAAACCATGTTAACATGCCTTTGATGACGTAAGATTTTTATAAAAACTAAATATTGTTACTTTGCCCAGGCGCCAATAAGATCTGGTCTTATAAATTATTTCAGTTAGAGCTTGCTCTTTCTCAGGGTGTGTTTCACTAATTTTTTTTTTATATATACGAAATGAAAAATACTGTTAAACATAAAATGAACAAAATATATGGCATATCTTGCAGACACTTGACAAATTGTATTCTCACTTATTATCCTAAATCTACTTTATCCTATACTAATTTAGAAGGTGAAATTTTGATATTTAGTCGGCTTTGGTATTTTAAAAGAATTTTTAAAGCTATAAGTTTGATTGTTATATACGAATTCGTACGATGAAATTTTTAAATTGGCCAATTTGTAAAAGTATGTAACTCACGTATCGCTTTAGTGTATTTCTGGTTTCGAAAATGCCATCCAAATGTCGTGAACCTCGTCTTGGTCGATGTTGGGTTTTGTATGATCTAGATCGAAGAACTAGTTCCATATACTTGATACTCCAATGGTTGATTGGGTTTGCACTTCGCCTGTCATTATATTTTCTCACATCACTTCACTAGTTTTTAATTGGAAATTTATATCTTGCACTTTTGGTTAAATGACACTTATTCCCATCATATAAATCTCGGTGAGTATTTGGACTGTTGGGAAATTTTTAACTGCTGGAAAATTTTCACTTTTGACAGTTGTCAGAATACCACTTGCTGTCGTTGAGGTTTACTGGTATATCTGATATTTTTGAAGGTAGATGCGAGTAAGCTAAACTTTGAACTAAATCGTTACATTGGTTTTCATTTACTCTTTTTCCTTTTGTATGGATCTCTTTTAACTTCGAAAGATGTACTTAGAGGAATTTTATTTTTTCATTTAGTACGTTTAGTATTTCAATATTTAACTGTAATCGGCCATTATATGTATTTTCATCTCATCTACCTCAATACTATTCAATACTACTAACCATAATTTAGGGTATACCGTGACTGCAGGTATACTCTTTTCCAGGATCGCATTGAAAGAGAAACCCACTAAATACAAAGTTGTAGTAGAGTTTGGAACTTCGGGGAATAGGTGGTTCCCAGTATGCATCAGATCTGCAATGTTATAGGATTGATTTTGTCGTATGTCAATTTGCAGTATGATTTTGTTAATCCACCGAATGTAGAATTTTTGCTGATTTTTAGGTTTTGTGGTTGATTATCTGGTGCTCACTGGAATCTGAAGAGCTACAAGAGTTGATTTGGTCTTTACATGCCCAAAATATACAATCCGCGAATACATCGACTCGTTTTCAGAGCTTTGTCCAAGTAGACGCTAACCAAATGTGCTAGTATTTTTGCAGTTCTGAACCATCTTAAGTGTTGTGTGAGTTTATGGGCTTAAAATATACAGTGAAACCTTTGATTATGATGAGTTGACCGAATCGAATTCAGAGCTGTTATTTAAAGGTGGTTTTAGACAATTTAAAAAAAACTGGAGTGATGTAGCATTTCTCATGACAAATTCAGTTTCTGGTGGTCAAAAGACATGGCGATGGCGTGACATAGATCTGATCCATGTAACAAACTATTTTTTGGGGTGTCTTGTTCCAAATTCTCAACAAAAAAGTTCCTACTATTTGAAAGAAAAATCGGACATAAGTGCTACTATCCTAGCTTTTATAAGAAGTAATCTTGTGGAATTTCGGATATATTTTCAAATGTCTCTTAAAGAATAGAAAAGGTTAACTTAACAGTTAACCTTTATTTCTAGAGTAAAGTCAATGATTGGAAGATGAGGCTAACAACAGTCTTTCGTATCTAAGGAAGAGTAGCATATCCATTAGTTAAAAACTTACAAAAATGATGACACGACTGCAGGGTTTCTCAGAGAAAATAATTACCGAAAATTATTTGGTTTTTGAAGGAAAAATGTTTTGCATAAAAGTTCTAAGATTCATTCATGTTACTATCATTAAATTTAAATTAAATCGTAATGGAGGAATTATAACACTTAAATTAAAATACATTTATTAAAATAATTATTCTGCATATGTTTTTTTCTTCTTGAATAATGAAATCTATAAAATATGTGTGTCATAGTGGTATGTACCCACACATAATAGGCCAATGTTGAGAGGAACTATTTATCTGCTACTTCTCGTTATTTTTTTGTTTATTATATTTTTGTTAAAAATTTAGATTATCACTATTAATATTTTAATACCATAACTACTTTATTAGTGGCTAAAATAATAAATGTCCATTAATCATTTGTTTCAAAATAACAACTGACAGTTACAAGAAAATAAAACTTCACATCAACAATTTATATACGAAAAGGTGTATAATTACGAAAGTGAAAAGACAACGATGAATAAATTATATCAAAATGTCATGAAATGCAAATCGGGCGTTTGAAGTCGTTCCGTAAGTTATCCCAAAGGCCAGTCCCCAAACATCCCTGACTGCTTCACCTGAAGAGACGCCAAAGATAAAGACCATTTGAGAGCGTCGCTGTGGTCCTATAAACATCACGTAAGTACTCAGTCATGCATTAACGCTTGACAAAGCTAACAGAAATACCTAAGACGTTGTGTTGAGTCTTGTTATTCAATTCTCTCTTAATATATATGAAGAGAATGATCATATTTCGAAGAATAGCCTTTGTCGTTCTCAACGGACTTATCTTGAGATGGGTTTTAATAGATTAGTTAACAATGTGGTACAGGATTTCGTTGAAATTATTTTTTCTCCGTACAAAAGGAAATTGGTATAATGATGATTTCTTTTCACTTAATATTCTGTGCTTAGCAGGCTGCTTTATTTGTAAATTTAACAGTTTTGATCGGCATGCGGGTACTAAAATAAAGATTTTGTAGTGTAGTGGGCGGTTGTCAGAACATTTGTTGATCTAAGAATGTTAAAATCATTGCTGTTACTTTGATACATATGCATTTTGTTTCAGGTCTTGCAAATGGTACCTCTTTAGAAGCATGTGGAATTTACACTGAAATGTATCTTAAGCATACCTCCTCATCACACCTTATTTGCATGCCATCATTACCGACTACGAGAAAAGGAAACTTTCAAGAAACGAACGGACGATTGTGATTATCACCGCAAATTTAAAATACTGGCTTTGGAAGAAACAGTAAGGAATTTGATTGATGAAGCACTAGAAAAATCGCTTTGCAGTTAAATATCAACCACGCTATAGGCCATCTTAAAGAATAACGTTTATATCCTCCGCTGAGCTTTACATCTGATGTGAAATACCTAGGGGTTACACTGGATGCAAAGCTAACATGGAATCTTCACCTTGAAAGAAGATTAAAAAAGTCGTACATATCCTATGAGCAGTGCCGCAGAACCGTTAGCAAAACCTGGGGCATGAAACGAAAAGTGGTTATGTGGATATACACTGCCATAGTGAGGCCAATATTAGTCTATGGGCTGTCGTCTGTTGGCCGAAATCCCTTCAGACAGCTAGACAAAAGCTCAGCCAAATACAAAGGATTGCCTGTCTGAGCATAACAATGGAGGTAATGCTGTGTCTGCCACCTCTGGATATTTATCTAAGAGAAATGGCTGTGACAACTGTGCTTCGCCTCAAGAACGTTGGTTTAAAACCGGATATAGGATGTGGAGAAGTTAGAAGTCGCCTATGGAATGGGGTCTTTAGGAAGACGCCCCTTCTGCAGGCAGACACTGAAAGTATTTTTCCCCGGTTTGTGTTTGACAAACCGTACTTACAAATAGACCGGAGGAGACCGTCCGTGGAGATGTAATTAACGTCTTCACAGACGGATCAAAAAGGAAGGAAGGTGCTCTAGATCCTTGCACATCCGATATCAGTGGGCAATGGATAAGCATACTACCGTTGAAGAAACGGAATTAGCGGGCATAACCATAGCCTATAAAGAAATTGCCCGCAGGCATACTACAGGTAAAACCATGAGAATCTACACAGATAGTAGACAAGTCTTGCGTAATCACAAGATAATGACTGGGACAGTATGGGAATGCCATCAAGCACTGGTCGTGGCCTCGGCCTCCAACAGCATATCTGTATGCTGGGTAAAGGGTGCAATGGCAATAAAGAAGCTAACAAGCTAGCCAGGAGCGCATCGGGCCTCAACATTTTTGGACCCGGTCCCATCAGTGTGCTTCCGTTGTCAGCTCCTGCTGGAATTATTAAGGAAAACACCCGCAAAGAATTTAAAGAACGGTGGGATGAAACGATTAACTGTCATTTCACTAAGGAGCTCTTAGTATAACCTAGCAAAGACGCAGTCAAAAAATACCTGGCCATATCTAGATCAAATCCTTTGCCTGGTGACAGGTATTCAAACTGGACACTGTTGGCTAAGGAAACATCTTTACAATATGAGAAAGTGTGAAACACCTCTTTGTAGGGGCTGTGACAGGAAGACGAGACGGTATTACATGTGCTATGTGAATGCACTGTCGTCTCGTCAACAAGAGAGTCCATGTTGGGAAAGCGCTGGCCTTCTATGGCCTATATTAGAGAGACTCCCCCCCGAGCAACGTCACCACTTTTTTCGCTGTTAACTGCCGCTGTTGGTTAGCGGCTCAGGTGGATTGATCTCCTAATGGGAGGAAGTACAAGGAGCCCAATGGTGCCTAAGTGCTGTTGCTTTAAAAGCTACCCTCCCCACAACTCCAGAACTCCAGAACGGTGGGAATTTGTCATTTCCAGTATTTACTATGACATTATTTTCCCTTTATAGTTAAGGTTAACGAAAAAACAATTAATAGAAAAAAAATAGAACAGATAAAATTTGTTTCAAGGAAATCAAAATCATATTGTGCATAGAAAAAATTCACCAAAAATGGCTGTAGCGGTGGTGATTACTGCCACCTCTTAGAATCGAAGGGATATAGATTATTTCTGAAATTATTACTTTTTTTCTTATTTATCAGATATATTGGTATTAAAAAAAATTCAAAAAATATTGAAATAAACCCTTGCTCCAAAAGGATCAGTCAAGGATTATTTTCATGAAAATAGTTGTGCGTAACCTAAAATATATATCACAATATATATATTTTAAAAACTTATTAACCAACCATCCCTTGAAGGACTATAAATTGGTAAGGAAGAGAGAGATTTTTTTTATTCTCCTCAATTTTTAACGATAAACTTGCAATTTCGTATTTCTTAACTTACAGTCTGTACGACATTTTAAATAAGAACAGACTTTTGGTCGATTTCTGGAACGTCGGTCTCTTAACGCTAATGACGAGGTACCTCAAACATCATTCTGGCCGTCAGCCTTACATCAGTCTTATCGAACTGTCGCAGTGGCGTAATGACTCCGCCAGGCCATTGTTCAACTGCCACGGGGGCTGATGAGCCCAAGTCCATTGTGGAGTCAATCACGCGGTGCGTGTCCGAGCTCCTCGCGACCCTATCGGAAAATCGCGCTGCGTTGTCGTGCCGCTCCGAAAGATAAAAGAGGCTTATTAGTGTAAGTAATGCCCGCTTATGCTCTTTAAGGCTCAATGAGAATAAATTTTGGAATTCGGTCAATTGCTTTTAAAATTGCATGGATTGTTTATAGAATTCAAACAATTTCAAAATTTTTCATAATTACTGGAAAAGTATTAATACAAGTTCCGAAGAAAGCCATAATAAAACTTTACACACTTATATAACTTCTCATTCAGATTGAAGTGTCCTTGAACTGTGAAGTTATTATGATCACCAAACTAGGAAAATAATGTTTCATCCTATAGGCCAATCTCTGTAAAGCCTATGTTATCGAAATTGTTCAAAAAAATACCACTGAAAAGGTTGAAACTCATTATTGAAGAATAGAAGTTAATTCTAAATCACCAAGAAGGTCATTCAACCACAGACCAGGTGCATAGAATTTCTGATATAATCGAAGCCTGATTATTTATTTTCCTTGATGATGCCTGCGCATGATGACAAAGTTTAGCATGATGACTTAAAGTATAAACTAAATATGATGCTCCCACAGCAATACCACAGACAAAATAGCTATCGCCGCAGACCGCTACTGGAATAGGCCAGCAGTTTTAATTTTCCGAATTGTCGATAGAGTACACCACCAACACAATTTTAGGAAGAATCAAATGCGGCGGCCCGCATTCCTACGCGTATCCTAGCAACATATAAACAACACTTTGGCAATGCTGCCAGGTGTATTTACGGATTTATTTTGCACATTTTTTTATCAGTACCTACGTATCTGTTTTTTGCGTTACTGTATTTAGTTAAATGTATGATGTAGGTATTGATAAAAATGTTTTAAAGAATTAACGAATATCTATGTAGTTGCAAATGATATTCTACAGTGGTGTCACAGTTAGGTTATTTAATCACAATTTCGCTATTTTCATTTTTTTGTATTGAAATACTACAGACAATATAAACAAAATTCGTAATGATAGTTTAAACAGCTTGTAATATATTTTTTTTAAATACTTGATGATGATAAATTTATTTAATATACAAGGTGAGTTATTAGTACGTTGCGGGATGTAGGTACAGGATTTTTTTTGTATTTTGACATCCAATTAAATATAGAAAAAAACTTTAAACACAAATGTACGACTTTTCCTTTATTTCTTTTGACGTCAAAATTTGCTGTCATAAAATATATGTTTAAAGTAAAAAAATCATTAAAAAAATTAAAATTCATCCTTAGCAAACAACGATTTTTATAACTAACCTTTACAACAACATAAGGAGAATACCTAAAAACGAAATAACATTAAAATACCTACAATTTTTACAAATTTTCAACATGCAAGTAATTGTGATGATACAGTTGAAAATATGCTTTAATTTACTATTTATTGATTTAAAAACAAATTCAGAATTATCAAACATTTCGTAAATATAAACAAGTCTCCCCTTGATTCTGAGTAGAGCACTAGATCGGTGAAGCAGCGTGGCGTGTCACAATATATGAAAGAAAAAAAAACAGTATTTGCTTGGACCTCGGAAATATTCGAAATATCAAAAAATCTCCCATGGTTCTGATTGGTGATCGAGTAAAAAACGTCCGAAGTCCTCATGTCTAAAAAAACTCGGGACCAACGGTGTGTGACATCATAGAATAAAAAAGTGTTTATAACTCGGAAACGGTGCGTCGAATCGAAAAAATCTCCTGACACCTCTGGTCCTGATTGTCCCTTCAGCGTTGAATGCAAAAGGTCCGAAGTCCTTATGTGGAAAATACATTTCGGAAACAGGAGATGTGTGAGGTGATACAGTAAAAAAGATATTATAACTTGGAAACGGTGCGTTGAATCGAAAAAATAATTTAAAAAATCTCCCCACACCCCTGGTTCTGCGTTGAATGGAAAAGGTCCGAAATCCGTATGTCGAAAAATAAAAAAGTTAGTCAAAAATTGCAACATTAGTAGCGAACGCATTATTTTTTCTCTGTATTTGATTTGCTGTTTTTTTTTTAAATAAATTTCGTATTCAACTACTCCTTGAGGTTCCAGCAATTTTACATAGTGTTAAACACCTTGTGTCACAAATATGAGCACTACCAATGGTATCCATGATATGCAACACTCGTGTCAATAATTATTTTACCTATCTACAGAAATCAACAATAAGAGAGCAGTACCCATTTAAGGACAACCTGTACAATGCAACTTTTTAAACATAGGTGTTAATATCGTACCAAATTGGAAGTCGACGCACAAATCTAAAAGCATTAATTTCAAGATTTTGAATTCTCCCATTCCAAGGTGATATAAAATAAATAATTAATTCGGTAAATTCATAGTTTTAATTCTATCTTGATTTATTTTATTTAGCATTTAACACAAATGTGATTTCTAAACAAAAGATAAGTCCCATATCATTTTAATTACATAATTGAATGCATTAAATTTATTTGGCAGTTATTATTTGGCAACAAAGCCACCGCTAGAACTGCCGCCTATTACCAAGTAGAAGAGTTACCACGCTAAATTTTATTGCTTTTCGGGTTTCCAATTTCCAGCACTTAACACGCAGTCTGTGGCGATAAGCTTTATTGTTTGTGGCAATACTCAGAACTATTCGAATCATACTTCTCTGAAAAATTATTCAGAACCAACAAAATGAAAAATATTCCGAATTGAAGGAAATCAAAGCAGGAGTTCCACTAGAACCCATCTTGTAACTGATATCCACAAGTGATATACCACAGCTTGTTGACAAATTATGAAATTTCGTTAACATGTTTTGAAATAAAGTCTTCTCGATTTGAAATACAAACAACTTGTTTCGAAGTTAAATATGTTAAAATAAAATAGAAATATTTCATTTTCCAGTTAAATTTTGCTGTTACTATACTTATGCTTATAAAACAAGTTTAGATTACTTTGTTAAATGCTTTAAAGTGAAAAATGTTCCCTTTTAAAATCTTTTTAAAACATTTTGTCTAATGCTGATAACATACTTTACGACTAACAAAAAAACATTATACTGAACGAAGGAGCTACATAAACATAGCCAATTTTTTCTACCGCGACATAAGGCATCTGCTAGAATGATTTTGTTTATACAAATGTATATGTTAGCACTTAACACAATACTACTGTAACCGCAAGATAAATAAATTTAGACAATTTGTAAGTGCTAATAGGAACATAAAATACATCCAACATACGTGTGGATTATGTCACAGGTAACACAAAAAGACTAATAGTGTCTACAAGGCATGGTAAGAAAGGTACAACTGTTTTTAAATACATAATATAAAAATCCGTTATACGAATAATAAATAGGAACAGGTTAACTTTCGTTTCTTAAAGGTGTAGGTATTTAACTCAACTTAACTGACGAAGAGTACTAGGTACTTAGTTTCGGAAAATAACAAATTCGTTTGGGTTTAGTCTAAAAACAAATATCTAAGTTACGATTTAATGACTAGTATTTCATTCTATGTCAATAAGTGTCTTCTGGATCGATTCATTCTCTTTTTAGATGTATAAAGCATTAAGAATAAACCAAGAAGATTCTTAATCTACAAAATGTTAATCAATCATGTTGATAGTTAAATATATTTTTGAATACTTTATTATCAACTGAAAATTGATCCTATTTTTCGACGACCCAATCATAACCTATAAGTTCTGGTACACACATAGTTGATACTTATCGATTTCAATCGATTTAAATAACGAAAATATGAATTACTAAGAAGTTGCTCCAACAGGAAATTTAAATTTCACTGAATGGCAAAATTAAACAAATTTTGCTAATAAAACCGAAACAGTAATTTACAGGAAAACTTATTTGTATTTATGACTAATACTCATTTCTAAATTATGAATTATTATTTATGCATTATTTGTCTACACTTTCATTTACAAATGATTGTTATTCTATTCAACATGACAAAGCTTTTAATAGCTTTATTGTTATTTATGTATTTATGTACAAAAATAGTCAACTCAAACTTACAAGCTAAACAGTATAAATGCAAATATATAGAATAATATTATTCCATTAAAAATTGCCTTAGAGCTCCTTTTTAATTAATTTGTCAGGTAGTTTCTTGTTCATTTTAAGTCCAAAAGGTAACTTTCATAGCGGTCCATATTTTGTTTAATAGTTTCAAATAGTTCCCAGTAAAACGAATAATAAATTTACTTTTACATGGAAATACATACGGACACATTTCAGATGTAGGTAGACAAGGCACAAATGCCACAAGTGAACAGGTTACTAAAACTTTCAGCCAAATGTAATTTTGTTATTATTTAAAAGTAAGGAAACTGTACACTAAAGTTGATAGAGATCGCTATTTTCCGAAAATTTACTTTTTAATTGTAAGTTAGTTTTATTTTCAATAGAAAATTAGAGTCAAGAACTTGCGTTGTTGTATGAGTAAATTTTGTACTTACCCCTTTAATCTAAAAAATTGGTAAGTAGGTCAACATATTCAATGAATATTAATTTGGCGCATTTGGTATAGAAGCAAAATTTTCTTTTGCTATTCGTATTGGTAAGGTATTAATCAAATGTATGCCACACATAAATTGTGATGTAAGATTTTTAATTAGGTAATATCTACTCACATTTTAGATCAACCCCTTTTAGTGCAAGAGTACATAATACATACCAAAATAACCCTTCTTATGAGTTTTTTTTTTATTAAAGGAACACCCACTTTTTTAACACCATATGGATTTGAACGCTGTGCAAACAACGAAAAAAATGTTTTCGAAGTCTACATTACCTATACATCATTAAACTTGAAGTATAATGTCATTTAACATATTCTTTTGCATATTTATATACAAATCACAAAGTCGATAGGGCATATTTGCAAAAAATATATAATGGTTAGTGCATAACTGTTTATTTCAAGTAAGTAATATAAAAATACAACAATATAGTGTAGAACGTTTATATGTTTAATAACCACAACGATGATAAATGAAAAATCATCTAATACGAAATTAATAAATTCCTGTAAGACAGCTAATACAGTGTAATTAATTTTTATCAAAAACAGGTGATGCAACAAAGAGAGGCATAATAATTATAACTTAATAAAAAAACACATCTCATTAGCATTATCAAAACTACACACACAACAGACACACATATACTACAGGAATCACAAAGTGTTCACAATACCATCACAATGCAGGATATGAGCCATCGGAACACTTCGCCTTTGTTCGTGAATGCGGGGAAAAATAGAGAGTTTGCTTATCACAGCAACATGTGTACTTGTACCGTAATAGATTTACTTGTGACAATAATCGTATTTACTAATCGCAGTTAGCGAGTAATCTAATAAAGTGGAAGTGAATTGGTCAGAGGCATGCATGTGTCGAAATCTTATTTTACTTGTAGTTAATATTCAAGATAACTGACAGAGTATATTTACGTTAATTATTTTTTTTAGTGCTTAATTAGAAGTTTTTTCTTAGTGTAGTAATTATAAGTTTATGTTTATATGTGAGTGAATTAGAAAAATGTATAGCCATAAATTATCACATATTTATTCTAATATTAACTTATTCCAATAGTTGATTTGCAGTCGGCAATTTAACAAATTCAAGAGACAAAAAAAACTTTTTGGCTAAATGAGGACTTAAAAAATTTAATAAAATAAAAATTAATTACATAACACGATATTACTGCTTGTCAATTGCTGAACCCGAATGCTGAAATTAATACTGTAAATGCTTCTGATGTAGCAATCGAAGCAGTTTTGGATCAAAGAAGTAATTATTCATAGCGAGACAGAAAAAACTACTCAGTTTTCGACAGAGAAGAGAGACTAGACATACGCTTCGCAATTTTTTAGAAACGAGTAAATTCAAAACCAGCCATCAAGCTCAGCGATATTGTTTAAATGCATTCATATTTGTACAAAAAGAACGCCGTTCATGAAATCATATTTATTACACTCATTAAATATTATCCAAGGACTATTCTTTACTCGCACCTGTAACATCTAACAGTTTTTTATAATTCGCTCTCAGATCCATCAAGCGATGGGGATGCTAGTGAGAAGCGTCGCCAGCAGACTCCCAAGGAACTCCACTGGACCGCCGGAGACCTGCCTGACGGCCTGATCTACCTGGGTATGCTTATGTGGTGTCCCCCCACCGGACAAATCTTACCTTCATGTGTATATGATCAGTGTAAGAAGCGAGTTCTTCGGGACAGCACGCGAAGTATTGCCTCTAAATTTATGAATGAACCTTTAATCACACACCAGAGGCGATCTTTTCCACCCCTTCAGCGCCGTCAACCCCCACATGTGTCACTCAGGCGGATAACAACAGTGGTCAATGTCGCACAAAAACCAACTAGGATAGTGGATACTGTCTGTTTGTTTACTAATTTTTTATTGGCAATAAACATTTTTCATATGTGTCAGAATTAATGTGGTTCTCGAACTGGTTTCTGTGTTAAACTTTTAAACCCATGTGCTTGATGTGTGCAGATGATTTTGTTTGATGTGTGTAACTGTTCGTAAATCAGTTTGTTTACTCGAATAGTATGGTTAGAGAACTAGAGTTTTTCTAAGGCTCTTGATCCGACAGGTAAGCCAGAAAAATGTATATGTTTATGTATGTTAATTAAGTCACATGGCCGAATGACAGTCGTTTCAAATGACAGAAGCGCTTTGGCTTCGCAACTAGAACAGGTGGATACTAAAATTTATATAAAACAAATTTCTAATCATATTTTATGTGATCTATGAAATGCTATTGGAAACACGTGGCTAAAAGGACACGTGGAACTGTGCTGTTTGACCTCAAACCCTTTTCCATAAACTTTGTATTTCTTTTCAATGCATTATGTGTCAATCGTTAAATACCTAATTGTTTACAAGAAAAGGTGCAAAATTAAATCGTTCACATTAAATTTCATTCTTGACATTTCGTGGTTGTTTCGTTTAGTTATACCTTCGGCTATGTTTTGTAATAGATGCAAATTTAAGTGTATTTAGTATAAATTAATAAAAATCCTTTCGTGCAACTTATATAACTATGTTTTTATATTTGCTCTTGACAGTTTCTGAAAACAAATAAATTCGACAATATTTTCTACTTTTCCAAGTCATAGAAAATCCATGGTCTATTATATCAGTAGTAATATTAACATTTGCAAATAAGTTTCAATTTCGATATCAATTTTATTATTAGAAATTCTTAGTTATTATTTTTTGCTTGGAAATACTAGAGAATAAATTTTTAAGCAAACTGTACTTTAAACAGATATAATATACAACATATTTCTACCACTAGTGAATCTTTTGTATTAATGTCTTCAGAAATGTACAGATTTCAAACGGACTTGATATTATTATATAACTTATTTATTTATTAATTGATTCTTTCGACATATCCCTGATATACATATCTTTAATTATAATTTAGGATCAAGCGCAGATTGTCCCTATTTTACTTCAGTCGTTCCAGAACTAATTTATGCTGAAACTCTCCTAATCATTGTATTTGCTTTCGTTATAACCTATGTAGTTTAGACGTTGATGTTTCTTTATGGTAATTTAGGCAATTTTAAGCGTAATATTACGTACATAAATATTAATGTAGCTAAATAAATTTGCTTGTTACCACAGTTTTACTACTATTACTATTTTGGGTATCCCAAATTCTATATATAAATGAAAAATTGATTTATAAAGCAAACAATGTTTTCTATGAAATACTCGTATATTATATTTTCAGTTTATTTTTGCCTACCTATTTTCTGAATCCATTATTAAATTAAATACGTTTTTTATTTATGATGTTTATTACCATTAATATGGTATTTAGTACAAAGTTGTTTTAGAGACGAAGAAGATAGTTAAGGTCAGTCGAATTACTGTTAGATGGAATTGTGACTAATTTAAGCTGGGTAAAATAGGTCCATCCTGATTCAATTAAACTTTTTTTGGTATCATATACTAAATAGATCATACTTTTTGCTGATTTCAATTACATTTCTTCAAGCGCCTCTTGTTCCGTATAACTTAAATTTAATTAGGAAATGCTAGAAGTAGTTTAAATCGATTTGGACAATATGATATGTGCTGTTATTAATATTTAGCCGTAAAACAATGAAGAACGTGAGCGAATGGTTTTTCAGTCTTGGTTAGCTATGAGTTGCACAAGACATGTTCGGCACGTTGCTTTTTCAGTGGCGGAAACATGCTTTACAAAAATAAAATTGTCAAATTGAAATCTTAATGCAAAAACTTAAGAATCAACGACCTAATATTATTTTTGCTGTTCTTCTCTATTACTTGTTAGAGCTAGCTTATGTGTTTGTCATTTTGATATTTAATATAAATGATTTGTGTATATGGGAAAAATCTCAATACAGCAAATCCTAATATACTTTAAAGCAAGTTTCTAGTAGTGTAGTAAAAATAAAAAACTTTATTATTATTTATGAATGTTGAGAAAAATGGTAATTAATAATAATTAACTAAGATAAATAGCGTAATAGCTGTAAAAAGTCATAATTTTTAAAATGAAAATATTAGGTAAAGAAAAATGCTATTTCAAAATTCTGATATTATAAATACACTGCTTATATTTCCGTAAAAAAACTGATGATATTAAAAGGATATGATGATTCTATATTAATATGTTAATTCGTCTGTTCACTGCTTGTATTCAATTAATTCATAAAAAAAGCGGCAAGTTAAAATTATGAAAAGAATAATACCTATTCTGTATTACAAAATAATTACTTCAACGTAAAAAAATGTACACATGTCTTAACAAAACCCTACCTACCGATAAATAATTCAAGCAAACAGACTGTGAGACAGAGACAGAGGAAAAATATGTGGAACATTTTTAAATTTCAGTTCAAGTTGTGTCGAACAGAGAGGATAATAATGATGCAAATAATATTGTAAAGCAAATTGTTTAACATGACCATTTACGTACAAAACAACGATAAATAATACAAAGAGAAAATATATGCATCATTACACCACATGTTAATACCTAACAAAGCTGAATCATATTTTACATTGAAGGACTTTGCAAAGAAAAACTACTTGTTCATTTTGAGTTATTTAAGATTCGTATTTCATTTATTATATACTTATCTTTTTATTCCACTTGTGGTTAGAACAAGTTGTAGAAATATTATTATTTTAATTATTATAAAACCATATAAGAGTCGTTTCTAATTCTAGTATTCTTACTTTTGCTACTCTTTTGAATATACATATTATCCAGGAACTTGACTGTTTTTTTTTTGTGGAATAAACATTAAGTAATATAATACTTACTTACGATACATCATAAACAATTATCTTAGTGTTTGTCTAATTTGGTAGTTCTTAGTGCAGAGTAGAATGTTTTTACCATTTTCCCGGCTCAGGCGTATGCGCTTTTTTCAAATATGATAACCTTTATTTACAATTGATTTAGGTTGGATGTCTACAAACGTTCATCTCCTTCTTTTTTTCTTCTTCTTCTTCCAATGATTGGTTTACCAAGTAATTTTGTCCTATTTACAAAGTCCAAAAGCTTCCTTGCTGACACTTCTCTCAGCTCCTTGCATTCTAGAAAGGGTTTTCCCAGGAGTGTCAGTCTTCTACGTACAAAAGAGGTTTCATCCGCTGATTAACATCCTTGACAGATCGGACTGTCAACAAGCTTTAGCTTGTATAGATGTTTCCTAAAGTGACAGTGTCCCTGTCATCCTGTCACTTTCCTGAGCCGAATTTTGTTCAAGTTCAGCAACTCATTCGTTCTTTTCTTCAAAGGAGTTCTTTCGCATGGCTTTGCTTGAAGGGCAGTATATCCTGTCTTCTGACATGGTCCATTTGCCCAGAACCAACCTGACCACACTGGAAGATGTGTCATAGAAGGGTTCCGCACCAATGAACTCTGTTTTTGATCCTTTCCTAGCAAGTTCATCCGCTGTCTCATTTCCATCAATGCCTTTATGTCCTGGCACCCAACACAGTCTAACTGTATTAGTGGTAGCCAATTCAGTCAGCATTTGTAAACAATCCCACACAAGTTTTGAACTTACCTGTGTGTGTCTAAAGCCTTAATTGTAGCTTGGCTGTCAGAGCATATATATTGTACATATATGGTTTAAGTTTATAACCTCTAATTGATTAGAATACATCTAAATAAACATAAAAGTTGTATGCGACATACATAAAAGGGACACCTAAATTTTTTATACTTGATATGGCAACAGTACATGCATGGTTATCATTAAAACAATGTAAATGAAGTAAAGTGTGACTTGTACTTACCAGAATCATCTAATTGCCTCATCAATTCTGGAAAATTCCTGGTATCTATCTTATTTCCTGAGTAGCAGCAAAAGTTGCTCCTCGTGTTCAATTTCATTGGAATACATTAATGTTTTCATACGACCCCACAAATAAAAGTCTAAATGATTCGCGTCTGGGACTAGGTAGTCCAACAAGGTTGTCCATTTCTTCTAATCCAAAGTTTTCCAAATACGTTGATTAAATGTTGGACAGATCCTGGAACGGTACGAGCAGGAGTTCCATTGTTTAATAGCTACATCCCCTGTTGGATATTCAAACCAATATGTCCCAACACAATCCACAATACAGAATGATTTTTGTTCGCTGTTAGTGTCCTGAAAAAATAAATATCAGTTAAATAATTTTCTACTTCACATACTCTTATAGTAGAAAAATCATAATCCAATTGAGATAGATAAATTAAAATATACGGAAAAAGCAAATACCACTATTCCTAAAAATCTTTAAAATCTCGATAAAATACTAAATTTAAAAAATATATTGGTCAATATTGGTCATATAAACCAAAAATAAGATATTTCTTTTAAAACATAAAAAAAGAATTTCTCTATTAACCTCCAAATTATAATTATATTTTTAACTATTTTAATTTAACTTTAATTAAATTGACAATTGTTAAAAGAATCTCGTTATTATTTATCAATCATTCCCTATTCTTTTGCATGAAAAAGTAGCACCTGCTCATTTATCTGCACAGCAATGTTTTGTTCATATCCTTTTTGGAGACAGTAATTAACAGATTTAGCAAGTGGTAAGCGTCTATATGGATCAGTTAAATAAATATAAGAAGCTTCCTAAGACTTGCATTTTTCTTCCCCATAAATTAATATCTCATCGTGATTTTCAGGTATTGTAAACATAATGTAAACAAAATATTACATAAAATATTATTCATCAATAACACTAATAAATACAATCAAAATACACGATAACTGATAGTTACTTTCTACTTAACTGACAACTGAAAGCTGATGACAATTTAACACCTCGACAAATGCCTATCGACAATTTGCGGAGAAATCGGAGTTCAGAGAACAATATAAATAATAGAAAATTATTCATATCGATAAGACAGATTAATGAAATATCGATATAATATCTCATAATATTTTTGAGTAAAATAAGGCGTTTGGAGAAGAAAATTTATTATTATGACGCTTAAGAGCAAACAGTTTTAACTATTTTTATAATTTCTTGTACGCTTTCATATTTTTTTCTCAAAAATATTTACATTTCAGACCCATGTTGCAATAGAATTGTTTTTTTTTTCAAATAAATTATCACGTATTTAGGGCATTTATCCTGTAGACATTAAATTTATGTTATTACCGTAACAGAGGCACTAAAAGTAGTACTGATTTCAAATACAGGGTGGCCAAATGAAAACGAAACAGAGCCATTTTCAGGAACTGCGTCAAGATTGTAGAAAAACGCTCAGACCCGTCGATTTTAGATTAAAGGAAGACATTCTCTGCTGGTATTTTTGACTCCGCCACTTTCACCCCCAAACAAGGGTAAGCATCACCCCAAAATATTTAAATGGCATTGGGGGTTGAGTAATATTTCTTTTGAAAGCTCTTACAATTCTCTTTACAACAGACTTTAAATTTTATAATTCCGCCCAATACTTATTAAGAATTTTGATTTTAAAGTTGAAACTTATGTACAAACAATTAGTAACGGTAAAAATGTCAGTCATTCGAGTTAAGTACGCCAATGGTATAAATTTAGTATTTCTTGCGTTACATTGGTTTTTGGCGATTTGTTATCACTTTCGTAAAAAAAAACACAATTGTAAAAAACAGAAATGAATGCTATACACACACAATGAACGTAAAATTAGTGGATTCCAAATTATTTTCTAGTATTATTTGGAAGCGTTGGTTGGTAGTTTATTTAATTGTGTTTTTGAAAATTAAACACTATGGTTTATTCCATTGCGGAAAGGGTAGATATCATTTCGCTTTACTTTATGAACAATAAATGTGCGAATAGAACAGCTCAGCTATTTAATGAACAACATCAAGATCGACATGTCAGGAGGAAGTATGTTCTAGAGTTAGTAAAAAAATTTCAAGAGACAGGGAACGTAGCCAATAAAAAACGAGAAATTGAAAAACCTATAGTTAATGAAGCTAGTGAAGTTGCAGTTTTGGGACAAGTTCATCTTGATCCTACATTAAGTACGAGGCAGCTGGCATCTGTGTCTGGGATCAATCGAACTAGCATACAAACCATTTTGAAGAAGAATAAATTCCATCCATACAAAATACATTTAGTCCAGGAACTTCATGAGGATGATTATGACCGCCGTTTGCAATTTTGCGAAATAATGAGTGAGCGAGCAGGGAACGATCCACAGTTCCTTTTTAACATCTGTTTTTCTGATGAATGCAGTTTTTTCTTGAACGGGACGGTAAATCGTCACAATTGCCGCTATTGGTCCGATTCAAACCCAAGGTTTTTCACGAGGTGCATACACAGCAACCGGAAAAATTAAATGTATGGGCTGGAATTTTCGGTGACCGGCTGGTGGGTCCTTTTTTTCTACCTGGTAATTTGACTGGCCAAATGAATTTCCAGTTACTGGAAGGCGCTATTGACCCTGCTTTGACTGATATTATTGAAAATGTTCCAGAGTATGGTGATTTTGATTTGATTTTTCAACAGGACGGTGCTCCTCCGCATTATGCGTTAATTGTTCGTCAGTATTTGGACCAACGTTTTCTGCGGAATTGGATTGGGAGAAGAGGCAGCATTGAGTGGCCTCCACGATCACCGGATTTATCGCCCCTTGATTTCTTTTTGTGGGGATACCTAAAACGTAAAATCTGTAAAACACAGCCAGAGTCGCTGGAAGATTTGCGTCAAAGAATCTTCGACGAATGCCGTCGAATCGCTCCGGAAATGCTTCGGAATGCGCGCGAACGTTTCGAACAAAATCTTTATTCTTGTATGGAAGCGGTCGGTCATCAGTTTGAATATTTAATCAACTAAGTAGTAAGTAAGCAACTAAACATAATTTAAATTTCAAATTGTAATTTTTTTTCAAAGTATTGGGCGGAATTATAAAATTTAAAGTCTGTTGTAAAGAGAATTGTAAGAGCTTTCAAAAGAAATATTACTCAACCCCCAATGCCATTTAAATATTTTGGGGTGATGCTTACCCTTAATTAATACCAGCAAAGAATGTCCCCCTTTAATCTAAGATAGACGAATTTTTCTACAATCTTGACGCAGCTCCTGAAAAATGGCTCTGTTTCGTTTTCATTTGGCCACCCTGTATATCTACATTGAAGTAGGTGTTTAAATACCCTTTCATTCCTTAGTCATTGCGAAACCAGCTAACAATGAGTTTATTTTTATAAGACGTAGGCATCCGCATTTCCGATTATGTGAAACAGCTTTCGTCGAATCGACAGGTAACCATCGGTATTTCCATAAGAAGCGAAGTGGAGATTAATTAACAGAACCTGGCGTGTATTTACAATAATAGCGAGAAAACACAGTCGATAAAAATAAATAATAGCCATAACGTGAGCCTGAATCTCCGTAATTATTCAAGTCATTTAAAATTGCCCAGTTTTCTTTCAGCGTTTCAGCATGTTATTAAAAATACGAGTACATTGTTTGGCATGTCAGGTTCATCTTCACACGTCACGAAATATTTAAAAGAGAGACATTTTTTAAGTTCGAAGAAAAGTGAAAGTCACGTGAGGGATAACACGTCATGAGTAATTGTCGATAAAATCGTTCTCTTTAAGTCATCTATAACAATATAATTGTTTACCGTTGATTAAGTTTTCGACGGATTTTTTTGGTGATTAATTTTGACAGCTAAAACCTAAAACACAATTACGTAAGTGAACAGTTCTCGGTGATATGTGTTTGGAACAAGTTGTATAACAATTATTCTAGCACAGATTGAGTGTGTTCAAGGCGTGAAAATGTGTTTCGTAATGCTCTAAAATATCGTAGTCTTTCGTACTCATTAATATCTGCTTTTATAGGTGGACAAGGTTCTTCGTTCTAAGAATGCCTAGGGCTGCGATTACAGTGCAAAGACTTCTTGCCGGCACTTTAATTTGTACAGTAGATCATCTCATTTTGATAAATCATACGCGATATTCTCTAAAGATGATAAAATCAGCAATAAAATGTGTTTAATATTTTTGTTTACAACATTTTTTACTGAATCTGTTTCTATTTAATTAACAAAATCGAAATTTAGTGAAATTCTTCCAAATAGTTGTTGAACGCATAATGCTAAAAGCTGGAAAAAGGTGTTTTCAAAAAAATACTAGGGAAAAATTTTATTCCTGGATTAATATATTCAGACATTGCAAAATTCTCAGCGATATTAAAATTTCGCAAAATTCGTCAAAAGAAAGTGACTTGAAGGTCGTTGTGGTGATAAAAATTATTTTTGCAGAAGAGAAACTAGCGACATTGAACAAAGGTAATAAATTATAAGTGGTCATTAAAAATAAGTGGATTAAAGTGAATTTCCGTGGAAACTATATGATATATTTCCACCTGTCTGTCACAGTTATGATCACTTGCCCAAAGCAATGAAACTCTCGCTTTCAACAAATGGTCTAGATGACTAAACGCGCGAAGTTTACCTTGTTTCGCACCTACCATGTGTTGGGTTAATAACGTTACATATTCAAGTTCATAGTGAATCGTATTGAAACGGTTTGTGTGATTTCCGGGAAAGTGCAAATGAATAAATGAAACTCATAGTTATTTTCAACTGTATCTGCTTTTACGTAACTCCACCTCAAATCAAAGATCCACAATTTTTTGCTAATCACTGAGGAAGACCGTGTTCATATAGGAATTATGTAAATAAATTTGATTACTAAAAATCATCAACTCTTAGACATTATAGAGATTTTCTAAATATGTTTTCAATCAATACACTACAATATTTCTGTATTACAGCAGCCTTCGAGATTTGAAATAAAAATTTCTATGTTTTGCGGATAAACAATATATGTACTTATCACTAAAACTCTATGGCAAGTCAAATAAGTTGATGATGATGCCTTCCCTAACAACCCTTGCCTAAAGTATTGATAAATTATTAGTTATATATTATTCATTAAGTTCATTATCAGTTAAATTAAAACTGTACAAATATTAACGATGATTGTGACGATAATGATGAAGCAAATAACAAATTATAATTGAAAATTTGGCTTCACTAGGCTTTGTTTATTTCATCGAAGCTGTAATCAGGTTAAATTGTTGATATCTGCCTTTGATAGCTAGAAAATTATGAGAAATATAGACGTATGAATTTTTAATTCCTTATTAAGTAATAAAAATATAAAAAATTAGAAAAATATGTGTTTACTAGGTATAGTATAGGTGTACACGCAAGTCATTAAGGCATGAAAAACTTCATTTAACTTACATTTAGGTATATATAGACATTATAATATGATCGTTGGATACTATTTAACTTTTTTATTGTGCTATTTTAGAATCAATTTTCAGTTATAACCTCAAACAAATTTATATTAGAGGAACAATAACTGAAGTGTATACAAAATAATGGCAAGATGATAAAAATTGACTTTTACAATGTTCACAAATCTTTTTGATAATAACTTTGCAAACATTACGTTATTACAAAATTTTAAGCCAATCAGTATTAATAATTAATTAATTAATTAATCTATTGTCCAACTGGTAATTTTGGTTTTATAAAAACTACTTACTATCCGACATTATCTGTCCATCCGACAACTTTATTAGGCACAATTATTAAAACAGAAAGTTTTAGACGAACTAAGCAAAGGAGTACCAAATAATAAGTTACATGATTCAGCCTAATCTACAAGAATCGCAGGTACTGTTCAAAGGTACAGGTCATAAAATGTAACGAAAGTTCTGATTTTGCTATGCTTACAGATGCGCAGTGGACATAGGTATCTTTTACTGATGCATATTGCCTTTGCGGGTGAACAAATCGGATGCATATCAACTACACAGATTTTGCTATTAAGAAATCAATATAAAAATACCGGTGTAATGCAGGTAAGAATCCCCAGGGAATCTTACTTGAATAAAACATGGAAAAGTACAACTAAAGATAAAAGATAGTTTTTTTAAATTTCCTCTGTTATTTTTTAATGGTATTGAAATAAACTTATTAGGGATTCGCAAAGTAATCTAGTCCTGTAAATATATCATCCATTTCCATCCGACAGTGTCCTCTTCTTAATTTAGCGTAGTATATCCTTTTGTACTCAGAACTGTTTCTGCAGACCTAGGATTGACGGTAAAAAATAAAATGCTGGATTCTACAGGTAAAAATGCGCCTTCCTTTTCTAAATAGCACCCCTTCCAATCCAAAGATTTTAGAAAAAGTGAATTCCTTTGACTATTTTTTAGTGACGAGTTAAAGTTGAACTAAACGTTGCATTTATGTTTACGAGTATGCTCTGAGCTACAAAAAAGTTTTAAAAAATCGAAGGTGGTTGAGCCTATTTAACGTGTAATTTAAAAAACAAATAAAACAAGATACGAGTATAACAAGAATATAATTAGAAAATACAATAAAAAGATACCTAATGTTCTTTAGTTTTTTGCATTTTATTCCAAGCTACCGTTTTTGAGAAAGTACAGCTTGAATTATTCCTTGTTTGCATGCTCAATTTGGTTAAGTCATTGACATTAATATTTTTATTTGAATTAGGTCAGATTTTTACAGCAAAACTAGTTAAAATTATTTTCCAATGTATATAAACATCCATTATCATGAATTCAGACATATCGATTCCTCTTCTACCGATGCACCTATTGGGATATATTTTATAATATTTATTATCGTTATTACCTAATATTAATTCTGAAATGTGCTAGAGTAGCACGTTAGCTCATACATTCTCACTAAACTACGGTTCATGACGGCAACCCTTTGTAAAACCACGTCACCTTTTTTAAAATCATTTTCTAGTTCAGACATAAAGTACAGCATAAAAAAGATAAACTTGCAAATTTTGGTTCCATTTTGACTTATCTTAACGAGTGACAAGAAAATTATTATTTTTTTAAACTTCAAAAGCTTAAGTTTCAAAGCGGTGCCTTTAAGGGCATGTGCATTGAACAAGTCACATATTTTTACCACCCTATATATTTGAAGTTCTGTAAGTTACTTGACTGGATGTGTTGAAACTCAACATCGTATCATCAGATTTTAAACTGGAACTGAAATTTGCATCATCTTAACATTTATAGTCAGTAACAATTCACAAAGGATTGCAACTTGTGAAAGATGTAAGATTTTTTACTTTTCAACAATACATTAAAATAAATAATGAATTGCCTGCTAATGGATGACTGAAAATTATTGTTTAATTAAGTGATAAATAACATATTTTACGTGGTTTTATTCAAAGTAGTCGTTTTGCATAAGTTACACGGCGTCAACCGGATTAGCGATACCAAAGCAGATACTGCAAATTGTATAAATAAACAATTCCATTATTTTATAGCAAACGCTACCACGTGCTCCCAACGGCAATTAAACGTGCTCTAAGTTAAGTTCTAATTAATTGCCTACCATTTAAATAGTTGCATGAGGTATCTCCTCACTTGCAATTACATATATTTCAAGTGTAAACAATTTATCAGGCAAGATGTTCCCCGGCAGTTAATATCTATGATTCCCAGCCGCATTTTTGCCTGCGCTGTTAGCAGCGATTATCGTTAAAAGGAGAAGTACCGGTAATAACTAAATTGTGCTATTTTGATGTGTGTTTGAAACTAAAGAGGCAAAATAATTGCTTGCTTAGCTGGAGAAATATTTTCCGCATGATCAAGTATTCCGTTTATTAAAGTTTCGTTCATTCTCATAATGAACCGACGTAGATAATTATAGCGTAGATTGTTGGAGAGATTATGGACGTGGAAATTAAACAGGCGTATTATTTCCTTTTTGATGATTATTAGATACGAAATCTGACCACATGATTAAGGATTAGCATGTAAACCAGATTGAAATGTACTTGTTCCGCAATTAGGACCTCATTGTTGGATTGGAATTTTGAAGACGTTAAAACGAATAAAAAACAAGAAATGCCTTTGCTATATATATTTTTGAAGCAAAATCTTCAGCAACTAAAACTGACTATTCTTCTTTTTCTTCTTTATTTTGGTCCAAACACAAAATCATCTCGGATTTAGTAATGACCCAAAAAAGAAAAAAAACCTACCCATCATTTATATAATTTGTCTAATTCCACGTGCTACATTCAAAGAGAGTCAGCTACTATTCCAGTATGTTTATTTATTGTATTATATACAGAGTGTCCCATTAATATTGCGAAAAAATTCAGGGGGAGTTTCCTTGACCAAAATTAAGAAATTAAGTTCTTATAAACCTATGTCCGAAAATGCTTCGTTTCGGTGATACAGGGTGTTGAAATTTAGAGAAAATATAAGGTTTTTACTAATATCTGGATAACCCCAAATTCCAGTTTTATTGAAATTTGGTATGGTTGTTTATAAAAACGGTAGACGTGTTCTGACGTAATTTGGTTTATTTTATTTATTCCAGCGGCGTCAGGGGACTCACTCCTGTTGATATTAATAAGTAAAAATATGAGACGTCACTGCTTTTTCTTAGGTGTCATATTTCTTTCTAATTATGCGATTAAAAATACAAACTTTTTTGTCTCTTTACTCTTTTCGATATCTTGCTTCGTTTTCGAGCAAAAAATTAATATCCTTTCATATGCACATTCTTAAAGGAAGTAGAAAACCAAAATGGAAATTCAATGTTTTAGTTATTTACTAATCAACTTTAACAATACATTTGAAGGAAAAACAGTGTAACAAGCTGAGAAACAATACCTCACTAAACAACATTTTTTTAAATAATTAATATTAACAGAAACATAAGAAAAAATATTTAACAAACAGCAACGATATGGAAAATACTTTAATACACAGGCGTTACAACAGTTGTTGTTGAAAATGTGCACCTTCAACTCAATACAGGCATCTATCTATCCTACGACACATTGATTGGCGAACCCGTTCAAATATTCCGGCTGTGTGTCTAATTGTTTCATAGGATGCGACAATGCGGTTTCTTAATTCGTCTATGGTTTGCACTGAAGTCGTATAAACGAAATGTTTGAGGTGACCCCAAAGTAAAAAATCCAACGAATTTAAGTCGGGAGACCTCGGAGGCCAGGGTTGAGTCCTCGACCTATCCAGCGATTTGGGTAGATATTGTTCAAATATTTACGTGCAGCTAAACTAAAATAGGGTGGAGCACCAAGAAAACGGCAATAAACATCTCCAGTAAGCCTCGGTGGAAAGAAAACGGGCCTATTAAGTGGTCTCCCACAATTCCGACCCATACATTAAGTGAAAACTGATGTTGATGACGGCCTTCTAATATTGCATTTGGGTTCTCGTCCGCCATGATTATTATGGAAGTTCATTACGGCTTTTCTAGAAAAATTCGCTTCTTCCGTGAATAGTACTTCTGCTAAAAATTGAGGATTTTCCCCAATTTTTTCTCGTATCCATCGACATAAATCTAATCTTAACGGAAAATCAGTGGGTAAAAGTGCCTGAACCCGTTGGATGTGATAAGGGTATAGAAGAATATTTTTTAAAATCCTGAAAATTGTAGAACGACTTGCATTTAAGTTTCTAGCAATCTGTCCTCAATTTCATGAAGTAGGTACATATCTTCCTCCAATTGTAGGGTTATTGCTGTGCGGGGTTACCCGTTCCCTGCGGTAAGTTTTCGAAAACTTCCAGTTTCACTAAGACGTTGATGAAGAAGGGTGAAGATAGTATGATGAGGAATTATACGATTAGGGTATTTCTCCTCATAGCCTGGCGGCCAATGCATTACCGTTGGCAAGGCCATAAAGAAAATGCATATCGCACATTTCACTACTTGTGTACTTCACATTGACAAGCAGGAATTGACAAGTACACCACAGTTCAAGTACTTATTAAAATCACACACTTAAGCTATTAATTTTATGCTCGAAAACGACGCAAGATATCAAATAAAGTAAAGAGACAAAAAAGTTGTATTTTTTATCGCATAATTAGAAAAACATATGACACCTAAGAAAAAGCAGTGACGTCTCATATGTTTACTTATTAATATCAACACGAGTGAGTCCCTGGACGCCGCTGGATAGATAAAATAAATTAAATTACGTCAGAAGACGTCTACCGTTTTCATAAACAAACATACCAAATTTCAAAAAAAATCGGAATTAGGGTTCTCCAGATATTAGTAAAAACCTCGTATTTTCTCTAAATTTCAACATCCTGTATCTCCAAAGCGAAGCATTTTCGGACATAGGTTTATAGGAACTTTCTTTCTTATTTTTGGTCAAGGAAACTTCCCCTGAATTTTTTCGCAATATTAATGGGACACCCTGTATATCTACGTCAAATCAAAACAAAGTCACTTAAAAATAGTCTACTTATTTAAAAGAAATAAATAATATAACAGAAAGGTTTTAAAGGCTGCAGATATATCACACTATCTAAGATTCATTATCCTTTACTATTGCATATGATTTTTTATTGCATACAAATGTCTAGAGAAATTTAAATCTCATAGAAAGTATTATTGAAAAAATTTAAAACAATACAAAATTAAAAAGTTTCTTTGAAATTAAATGTAAATTTCTAGGCATATCTGCGGAAATAATAAATAAATTATTTAATTAATAATTATTGTTATTACCATACCTATAGTAAAATTCTCAGTGTCTTTAAAGTACCCGTAGACATTTTTTATAACGATTTTGATTTTAAAATTTGCTTACCGGTAGTAAAGATGCAATTAAATTTACAACCCACTTAAATATAAACTCAAGAACTAGTTTTCGTTATTAGCAAATTTTATTGCTATACAAAACTTTTCAGTTTTTTATAGTATAATAATCTAGATAGATAGTATATAACATCCGAAGGCGTGAAGGTATGTAATATAAAAAATTTAGAAGACGCATAAAGGTATTTGGAATTATAATTTTAACAGAATAATCCGATCTCTATTAGCATATTCAGTTTTTACTATCTTACCCACCACACAACATAAATCTTAGGTATATCTAAAATTTTTACCAAAGAACTAAAGTTTTATGCGCATTAATTTTTTTATACGTATCCTGGAGGGAAATATTTATGCATATTTCCAGATATTTACGGTGTTAGATACATTATTTAAGTACCGTAAATCCTTTTTGCCATCAATCCATTTAATAAAACACAATAGAACAGGAAAATTTAATGTCTCCATATGTGGAAATTCAAGTTTGCAATGATTCCTGTTAGGTAAAATTTTTTAATCAAGCAAGAATGAATGACTCAAACATATCTTGTTAGGAATTTCTGATATTAATGACACCGGCATGTAAACGAAAGCTACCTTTAAGGAAAAAAGCAAATTTCTAATTTCCTTTCGAACGGTGACTACTAATCAAACAAAGCAACACATCCACATGCACTGGAAAGTACAATTGCTTCAGAGAATTCAACTTTCTTATTAATACAAAGGCATTTATTTTGTCATTGTTATGTTATTGTAACTGTAGATGTTTCTTTTACATATATCACATTACAAATATACAATGTAGCATTGATATTACTCATACCTATCATTACATACTTGATAGTATCACTTTTAAGTCTATTTTTATTGAAGTGTCCATATTGACAATTTCCTAGTAACTTACAGAAGTTAATTTTTGCAAAGATATTCCTGAAAATTAATAATGCCGCCGGGTAAGTAAAGCTTGACAAAAAGATTACTACGGTTTCATAAAATGGATTGGAATAGCTCACAAGTATTTAAAGTTCTGCTGACAAATTAGAAAATAGTTTTCATCTTGTCCCGTTAAAGTAAAGGGTGCTCAAAATTCACGCAAGAAGTAATTTTGATAGAAAACACAGATTTTTAATAAAAAATTGTAAATTTTTCCAAAACGGGAAATTACACGACCTTCTCGGCATGTATGGCATGTGACACCGTCTTGTTGAAACCACTGTCGTCTACATCTACATCTTGTAATTTACGCACAAAAAACTAGATTATAACAAATCGCTATCAAGCACCATTAATTGTTATTGCCTGACCAGCTGCATTTTCGAAGAAGATGTGTGGATGCATTTGTTTTTAACATTGACTCAGCTGATTTAACCCTAAATGCGACAATTTTGTCGATTAACGAAGCTATGAAGATGAAAATGGGACTCATTGCTGATCAGTTTGTTTGAAAAATCAGCAACTACTTGTTGTTCCATAATCCATTCAGTAGGTTCGTGACCCAATTGAACTTTGTAACTATGAAGTTGTGAATCTTTTGTAAGAATACGATGTAGAGAGCTTCTCGAAATATCTTAATTCTTGACCACGGTGGCGAATTGTGTTCCTGGACTCTCGGCAACACTCTCACGAACTGCTTCCATGTTTTGTATTGAACGACTTGTTGAAAGACGGCCAGAGTATTTACGATTACTAATTGATCCAGTATCCCTGAATTTTCAATTAATCTCTTCATATTTCGATGGCTTTCTGCCAGAGTATCGCAAACAACATAACCCAAGTTTTACAGGAAATGGCATAATTTTGTTTCATGTTAGTCTTAAACTGTAGGTTTGTCCTGAGGTTATTTTTAGGGTTTTATTAGGGTTTGTGCCCTAATTCAAAAACATTAAGAATTTTCACCTGAAAGTAAGATTTTATGTTGTTTATATATAGTCTTACAATACTTTGTCTGAATTGAATTTTGCACAAAAAATAACGTAAGTCGTCGACTTACGATAGTTTGTTGGCAATGATATGCACTTATTGTGTTAACCTGCTGGGCTAATTAAAAGTTGTAAGGGGTACTTACACTCGACTATAGTTAAAAAATGTATGATTCTTATTGTTCATTCATTTTGCTGTTATAAAAATACTTGATGATCTGCTGGAAAAACAAAATAAACCACGAGTAAAAACTCGTTTTATTTAAAAATAAATATCATATTTTCATTAAACCTAGTTCTTCTGTATGTCATTGTCATTTTCCTCAGTTATATTATTAGGTCCGTTTAAAATTGAAATAACGTTTTAATGGACAAATAATAATGGTTAACGACATTTTTCTCAGCTAGAACAAGACGAAAACTTGTCTTACAGTTAATTTCTTAGTGTTGAGAATTGGAATGAGTGTGCGAGCACAGATATAAAATAAGAAATGTTAGAAACGTAAAAAACAATTGAGATATTTGTTTTTCTGTGTTGTAATTATTATTATTATTATGAAAGTCACTCCTTGTAAGATAGGTATCAATTAAAAATTAAAAATCTTTATTTTAAAACGAAGAAAGAAAATTTCATTCCCCCTTACAGTCCACTAAAACACAATATATACAGGGTGATTCACAACTTATCCAAAAAATATTTGGGAATAGATGTGGCATAAAGAATGGAGTTAATATCGTAAAAAAAAAATCGTAAAACCCTTATATAGTTTCCGAGAAAAAAATATTGAAGTTGTAGTACTTTCAACCATTACATCGCTGGACAACTGTAGTCTCTAGCGTCATTCGCGTTGGGCACTTTACGCAATACGCGTGGTCAAAGCGACTGAAATCCGATTTTACAATTACTATTAACGTCTATGCGATAGTGTTTACTATAGTTTTTCAGTGGTTAGTGTCAAAAATGGCTTATGTGTATAGCAACTCGAAGCTGATGGGTATCGTTTTAATTTATGGCGAGGCAAAACAACATTTGTGTTATGGTGAAGCATTTGTGTTATGATGAAGCTATACAACATTTGTGTTAGTTCGTAGAAACTGAGTAAGATGGTCCCAAATGTACGGCAGTGGACAAAATTTTGAACAGCTGTTGTAACATCAGGTATATCAAATGAGTTTATTATTATTTATTGGGCGAGGTCAGGTTTTACAGTGGACCAGTTTCCAGTGATGTGCAGAAGTGTATTTTTAAATCATTTTCGAACTGCTCTTTTTGATTTTTTTTACAAAATCGTATTTGTAAGAGTCTCCTGTACTCCAAAATTTTCTTTTTGGATAAGTTCTGCAGCACCCTGTATGTTTTCATAAACAATAGTGGTTTTATAGATTAAAATTATGTTTTTTTATTGTACCTGGGTAAATCAGTGTGGCAACATTGAATTATTTCTCTAGTAGGTTGGAAACAATTAAAGTAGGTACTAGACTGGAACACAATAACACTCTAAAAGTAACGTAAGTAACAAAATTACTATCGCCACGTGATTGTACATGTGATACTCTGCCGATAAAATATGTTTGCTAAATAATGTGTTATACTTACGATATTTTGGCTGAGCCTTAAATAAAATAATAAGTGGATTTATGACAATAAAACCGTTTTTTCTCAATAAATATTTGTCAAACACCTACGAGAGTGTGTGAAATCATCCAGTACTTATCATCCTGTTACTTAAGATGATCAGAAGAGTTTAGGTTGGGCCAAATAGGTATATTACTTATGATACTTTGACAAAAACCCATCGATTTGATCACTAGTTAAATCACTATTCCGATTTTATTTTGTACAGAAATTGCGAACAGTAGCTACCAAACTTTCATTATTTTTAAAATATTGCTCAACAATGAAAGCGCGTTGTTTTTTCGTGTAGCGATCAATTTTTTTATAACCCTGAACAGTCATCTGTCGCGCTGTCTTTATTTTTCGTTGGCAACACTTTATCGCGCAAATGGCGTAAAATACAAATCTTGCTTGCATTAAATACATTATTAAATATTAAATTATTTCTTTTGTTGCCGAGCACGATTGACGTAGTCTGTTTTTGTTCCCACTGAACCCACAGTTATTAAAAATATAATTAAACTTGTTCAATTTGAATAGCACACGACGTATATGACAAGAGAACAAATGGCAGATTTAAAAATGTAAAAATGTTTCTAGAGTTACTTCCCAAAATAACATTTAGAATGAACTTTTGGATGACCCGGAAACGTTAGAAGACAACTGATGCGTGTTTTGAAATGCTATGTAATTTGAAAATCTGATAAATGGTCTGTCATATTACTATAACTAAGCAGGCAACTCACATAGTGATGAATCTGGGAAAACGTTAACACAGGAATTTCTAATTTAAAACATAAAATATCTTTTTCATATTTAACATTTTTATGCTTATAGGTAAACAATTTATATGAATACATGTATTACTGCTTTCATATTCTGCGACCAAAATTAACAGTTTAACTTTTTTTTAATTTAAAAAAAATGCGACACTGACACTCAATATACCAGCATATTATTACTATCTATCAAAATTTTTGATACATCATAAATAATCACCTCTTTTAACGAGAGGTTTTTGAAAGTACCCAGATAAATGGTATTCCTACTAAATAAATCATTTATTTGCCTTTATTTTTATGTTCCTGATAATTAGCCTAATTTGTGAGACTATTTCTTGATGTACATTTAAACAGAACACCAGTTTTATCCTATAATCGTTCGTTTCTAATTCTTAAATACAACATTTGACTCCTTAAACGACATAATGGAACGTAGTTATTAATTCCGATTCTGATAAGAAAGGCAAAGATAACTTGAGCTATCGAGGATATTAATTAGTATTAACCAGATAGTCAAGGAATGGAATACTAATTATAGTTGACTGTTTTGGCTCGAATCTAGATCTCAAATCTGCTTAAAGATCTTTGGATAGCCATAATAAATTTCCCTGCCACATATTTTTTTCTTAGATAACTGATGTTATTATCAACTCGCTATATAGGTGCAGTAATCTGATTTTTTTTTTAGTTTAAAATGAAGTATCGAATTACAATGTTTATTCAAAAAAATAATAAGTAGCATTAATACCGTATTAGTAGTTACCGTTATATATAATGTTAAAAGGCTGGCCTGTATTTACATAGTCGTCGTGATAGTATCTTTCATGGTGAGCGATTTTTAGTAGTTAGTAATGTCAACGGAGGTATTTTACTTTATTATTTTATTTGTAGGTACCTACTATATTCTTTTGTCCATACAAATATTTCTTAAAATTTCTTCAATTTCTTCAGCAGTAATAACCCTTATTCAGGAATTGTTTGTTTAACGTATTTTATGATTATTTCTTCTAGATGGTGATGCCAGTAAATATAATATTACATTAGGAATTAGACAAAAGCAGTTCCTTTTCAATGTATTAATCTGATTTAAAAGTTCGATCAATGAATAACTCTGTTGTAACTCAAATTGATACGATTTCAGAAAGTTGTAATTGTAAGATTTGGCTTCGCTTCAACTTCAACAGCATTAAAAGGTACAACTTTAACTAACACACAATACTCTGCTTTGTATTACGATCACCGTACCAACACAAAGAGCTTCTTGACCTCTTTAAATCATTTAATCTTCACTTGACCCTCAAGGTTCTGGTCCAATCACTTTAAAGATTCTCAGCACTGTTTCGTGACTTTTTCTAATAGCAATGACCAGGTAGAATCGCCAGCGGAAGTAACTACTGGTCACCAAGACTCGCACACGGCCCATTTTTAAAAACATAACCAAAATCTGGAATTAATAACAGGTTTGCACACATATAACAAGAAAGGAAACGGCTATGCTGGAAACTGATACATCGAGTAACAAAACTATGCAGGGTATGGCGTGTATAATCTATAAAAATTAAACTACTGCTTCCTAACGATATTTGTAATAGAAATGTCATATACGAAGAAGTTCTATATTTGCGTTTTTTTTTTCGTAAATTAAAGTTCAATTATGGATCAAAATATTTTCTCTGGAACGGTCCAGTCCGTGTGCTGTACGATGAGTTACGTGCTGTAGACCAGCCGCGTAAACAAATCGTCGTTGAAAGATAGAAAGATACTTCTCAATTTTTGGGAAATTTTCAATGCAAAAGTGCAAACCAAGAAAAATAGATATTTAAAAAAAAAACTAACATTTTCTTATTATAATAACTAATAATAATTACTATCTTAACGCATTGTTGTTACTGCAAGAGTTCGCAAATAAAACCACATCCGTAAGCATCTGTAGTTGCCAACTGCGTACACTAAACAAACTCCATTAAAATATGGAACAAAATGAAATAAAACTTAACATTTCTAGAGAAAATGTTGAAATTGATCCCCATTAGCGCGGATACAGGCATGGCACCGACGCACCCAGTTTCCAAATTCCTAGCAGGAAAGTCTACTTGATTGGCACATTGCCGTAAAAACCATCTACAAATCGCATTCCTTGATCACAATCCTGGGGTAAAATCTGTTGATCTGATTGCAGATGATAGGGGTGCAACAGCTGGCGCCTTAAGATGCGATGTACGGTACGAGATGAGGTTCCTACTTGCTGTGCGAGTCGTCGAGTACTAATTGTGGGGCTCTTCGTCAAGATTTTCCTACACTGCATTTTCAACATTAAGGTTCACTTGCTGACCACGTTCTTCTCGAGGTATAACTCTACCCGTATCTCACACATGGGGGGTGACATTGTGGCCATCATACCCGGTACAACCCAGTCGCCGCGAGCGCATTTTCTCCGGCTGCAGCATACACTAACACCATATTAACACGTTCGGAAATAGTAAATGCATTGTTTTTTCGGTTTATTGTAAAACTAGTTTGTGAACAAATTAAAAAATTAAGCAAAGTAAGAAATAAGAATCTCGTTTTTAATGTAATCGGCACGCTATTTTTATTTTTTACTTCTTTATAAAAATAACACTGTCACTATCGTGGAATTACAATAGTATTAGGTTATACCAACTTAAATTATAAGACTGCATCTCGGGTCGCATAAAAACATTTCCAAAGGTTTTAATAAATAACACAGGGTCGGCCTTCATTTTCGTTGAATAAATGAACTTTAATTTACAAAAAAAAACGCGGAGATAGAACTTTTTCGTATAAGACTTTTCTCTTACAAATATCACCAGGAAGCTGTAGTTTAATTTTTATAGATTATACACACCAAACCCTGTATAGCGAGTTCAGGAGAAGCGAATGTAGTAATAGGCGGTTATAACAATGTGAATAATGAACTGCACATTACAATTTTCACGAGAGAATACACAACATTATTTTATCAGATTAACAACTTTGTATATAGCATTCTATTAGGAGCAATCCATTATCCTGTATAAAGTAAAACGAAATATGGTCTAATTTACTAAATAGTAAAAATAAGTAATCACTGACATTACCGTTAAACGTAGACAACACCGTTTGAAGGTAGGTACCTGAACAAAAATCTGTAATTTTTTCAGCACCTACAAAATGTTAGTAATTAATTATTCACAATAGATAAACTAGGAGGATTTTTATATTAGGGTCGGTTATTGTGTAACTTTTTATGTATCGTGAATTATAGATATAAAGAAAGATAAGCGTGAAGCTTAGGTCATAACAATGCAAATACACATTCCAATTTGTTGAACAAGTGATTGTCTAGCCGCGAAAATAATGTGCCAAATTTGATTTTATGACACAACAGCAGGTGTTCAACCTAAAATGCGAATGATCTATATCAGGAGTTGGCAGATTACCATGAAATAGCAATAAATTGCTGAAATATACATTGTAATCTCCATATTATCATATTTAGTTCGTCTGCGTCGGATATGGCGAAACAAGGCTAGTCTGTAGGTATGATCATTTCTAAAAGAAAGTAACGGGTACCCAAGTCCATCTTGAATTCCATTGTCTGTTGTAAATTTAACAGTAAATGTGTGGCCCTAGGTGAGAATATTTAATATTAATGCAAAACTCTAGCAAAGGCGTGGTACTTAATCGTTAATAAACCTATTTACCTAGTTTTAATATTTATTTTTAATAAAAACTCCAATCATATTGACATTAATCATTTTTGGGCTTTCATGAGGCTTATTGCCCTCTTCCCCGATAATTATATTTAGTAAAATATCATAGTTAACTTATAATTGAAAGATAACAACTGCAGCTTCTAAGAATTAATGCAGCACTTCTGAAAATATTTTTTTTTATTGGAATATAAATAATAAGGGAATCTGTCACTATAATTATGTATAAATATCCATAAAATAAATTTCTTGGCTGATTTCAAGCGTGAATTAACATAATAACTTCATCACAAATATTTGAATTACAACCTTGTATAGATATAAATTTGAAATGAAAATAATTGTTTACACTTATGAAAGTAAAATATTTTTATTTAAATACGTAAATTTCGAATTCGACTCGACATAAATATCCCCGAAAATAGACGGTGCATTTCTACTCAAAACATATAAATAATGAATTATAATAACCTGTAACTAGTTATGAAACCTCCGAAAAATGTTCTTTGCATGTAAATTGTAGTCTACCACTCATTTTGACGTATGAAAATTAAACATCTAATTTTGTCGCATCTGCGCTTTACAACCCATTTACAAGAAATATGTCTATATTTCTTTCCTTCATGTGGCTTTTTTTCGATTTTCTCCCTTTTCCTATTGCACCCAATGACATTAAAATATGGTCATATCCCTAATATATCAGTGCGTTTCAGTGTAGCTGTTCAAAAAGGGTTCTTAGTCCCTACAATAACAAAAATTATGCTATTTGCTCTCAAAATTCGTTGATTGAATCATGTATAGTTGACCGTGATGAAAAAGAATTATACCTATATTTTGTCAGTTTTTTTCTTTAAACCTGTTGTTTAAATCAACAAGGTTTTTTAAATTTATTTTAAATTTGAATATCTATAGTCGATGAATAGTTCGTAGAGTCTATTAAATTCAAAATTTATTCCATTTTTTTAAAGAAAATACGTGAACTAATAAACGAAATATATGAACTAATCAAGAATCTTGAATAACCTCCCAACAAAACTTCTCTTTTGTGACATTAGCAATAAAAAGAAAAGCATTATAGTGCTGCAAAAGCAGTAGAGCTTGGCTGTGATGGTTATACTATCGGGACACTATTCATAGTAGAGAATACCTTTGTTCCACCAGCTTACGCGGATGAGTGCCAGATTTTACTGGGAGAGTTGCCTTTCTGTTAGGGCTAATCCATTCTTTTCTGTCTTGGTGTAGATTTAAAGACATCATCTTTCTTCACCGGAAACAATCTGGGATAAAAATGGTCGATGTTGTTGACGAGCTAGTAGACCAAATTTCACCTATATTTCCAATCCTTTAACTTTGTAATAATGTAATGCAAATAGTGTACTATGGTTAACTAGTCTATCGTCATATGGGCCAATTCCCGAGTTGATCGACGTTGATCATCAAGATTATGCATTTAAACGATCCTCAATAGACCCCTTTGAAACCAGAAGATCATTTTCATACTCTACTTTCTTCAATGGTGTCCTTTCCGTAAAGTTTTTAAATGGTTTTTGAGAACTAAATAGTAAAATCACCAGTCACCACATATTAAGACAAAAGTGCCTATATGAAAAGTTCTTGCTCCTCACCAAGTGTTTTCTTCTTCATTGGTGTCATCTAGTTACAAAAGAATAATGGTACGTTCTGAAAAAATTAACGTCTAATTTTGTATTTCAAAATAATCTTTTATATATGGGGTGTCCGGAAAGGTCATGTCAAAAATGAAGGGGTATACAGGAGAGCTCAAAATAGTTGTAGTACTTCATAATTTTTTTTTCTATCGGGCTTCGCCTTCGAAGAAAGAGGTTTAAAAACAAATTCCAATTATAACTTCTAAGTCGTTACCATGACAACAATGAAACTTGAGCAATTAAAGTAACTCATGAAAATGTTCATTTCCAAGTTTAAACTGATATTCAATATGCCGGATCATACAGGAGCAGACGAAATTATCCATTTAAATTTAGACAACTTTGACAGCGTTGCCATATTTGGTATTTTTCTTTCATAGTTCGATTCCTCTCCCAATTTGCTAAAAAAACGTATACCATATATGAACCGATATCTTGTACCGTTTTTGAGAAAATCGAATTTTATTAACAACATACATGTACTGTATCAAAAATGCGATATTAACATTTTTGAAAAAATCTTGGAAATTGAGATGATTGTCAACAAATATGTATAATTAGCACTTAGATATTTGTCATAAATCATTTTGACATCACTTGTTGATTCAATATTATGGAGGATTTTAGCTATGAAGAATTTGCAGATATTCATCTAATGTACGAACTTGCACAATGTAATGCTTATGAAGCTGTTCGGATTTACGCCAACCGCTTTCCAAATAGAATAGACTTTGCATATTTGAAGTGACGAAAACCTCCATGCTATTATTCAGACAAAACACTAACAAAAATTTATCATTAATACATGGATGGTTATACCTAATTGGAAACTACTTAGTGGGACCATATATAATTGATGACGCTTTAAATGGGGCAATAGTACCTTAATCCGTTATTGGAAAACGCCCCTTTAAATATTTGAAATATCATGTGGCTCATGGTGCACCAACCCATTTTAGCACATTTACCGATAGATGCATCGAGGTAGTCCTTTTCCGTGGCTGCCTCGGTGTCCCGATCTTAATTCTCTCGATTTTTGTCTTCGGGGCCATCTTAAAAGTCTTGTTTATTAAACTCCTATAAACAGTAGGGAAGAATTATTAAATCGCATAGGTAATTACATACGCCGACATCATTAGAAATGATCACCACATGTTATTTTGAGTACAGTAGAGGTGTTTGAGCAAGAAAATGCATTGAAGTTCAAGGTGCACATATTGAACATCTTACTTTCAGTATTCTTTTTTTTTTAATTCTATAGAAACCAAGATTTTTACAAAAATGTTAGTACATATTACATTTTTGATACAATAAAGGTATGTTGTTAATAAAATTCGATTTTCTCAAAAACGGTACAAGATATCGACTGAAGTACAGTATACCTTTTTTTTAATGAGAGAGGAATCGAACTAAGACAGAGAAATATCAAATTTGGCAACACTGTCAAAGATGTATAAATTTAAATGGATCATTTTGTCTGCTCCTGTATAATTCAGGCTTATTGAATATCAGTTTAAACTTGGATATGAATATTACCATGAGTTACTTTAATTGCCCAAATTTTTTGATGTTGTGGTAACGACTTGGAAGAATTTTTTTTATGAAGTACTACAACTATTTGAGCTCCCCTGTAGACCCCTTCATTTTTGACATGACCTTTCCGGACACCCTGTATATAAAAGATTATTTTGAAATACAAAATTAGACGTTTAGAACATTTTTTAGCGGACCCTTTTCAGAGTGGTGTAGTGCAATACTTATATATACTTACTTTCTCAACTTTTTCAAGATGGTAAAGTTCATAACTACTACGAATAGTAAAAAGAATACAATTATCGCTAAGCGTTCTTTCAGAATTCGCATGCATACAACTCATTATTTAGTAACATAGATTTAAGTAAAAATAAATCCAAACGCACAAAACACTCGCAGAAAATTAGTCTACAAAATTAGTGCACCACATCATTTCATATTACGTGACCAAACAACTCTCGTAGCATCCTATACTCCAGTTTAGTTCATAGAAATCTTAAAAGCAACAAAAAAAAATAAATTACTTAATAATATCTCTACTAGCAGGTGTCTAATGGAGATAATAAAACGCAAGTACCAAAGAACAATGCAGGGCAATGAAAGCAAAACGCCATAGCGTGTGAAACTATTCTGGCGTTCGCACAAAAATGCCATAGAAACAAAAGAATAAAACGTTGGAGCAGCTTGTTCAAGGTGCATCAAAGTATATGTCTTAAAATAAGTGAAACGTCTTTTATTACCTGATAATTAAATCCATATCAGCAGTATGTAGCCCACTGTCAAAAATTTCTTTATGGGCATACTCGTCATTAAATATTAAAGTTAATATCTTAAGATATTTACAAATTCTTTACTGGAAGTTTTTTTTATAAAGCTGTTACACTGTTATGATTTACACAAATCAGTTTGTCATTATGACGCAGACAATGGTGTGCGAGACTGAGAAAGGACACATTCGGCTAAAAAGAGTAAGGCTACAAACTTATTTACGTCGGTCTATACATACATGCAAATACTTAGACAATCCGTAATATTTATTAAGATGGTATAGAATATTTAATATCATAGCACAATTTACATTAATTACATTTATTAATATAGGTATTACTGAGAAATTTTACGGTTAGAATTTTACAATTTGTTATTAATAGGTAAGTACAAATACCGCTGTTATCATTGTATAAACTATAAATCCATTTGCCAATTATACAAGTCATACAGGATATGGACTGTAATACCACAAAATCATCCATATGCATTTGGTGGATCAAACTTTCCTGAAAAGTCTTACAAACATTATTCAATTTATCACTTTGTTATGTGTACTGTCAAAGATAATAAAACGGATAACTAATTTGTGGTAACAGAAAATAAAGAAGAAAGACAAATAACAGTGTACTAGGAATGTGATTTCATCGTGGTTATTAGGTTTACAATCTAACAATATGAAAACCAAGAACGGCGGTGACAACATTTTTAACAATTAGGCTATGTTTCGCATTGTATTAGCTATGTCCTGTCCAAATTTGGTTAGTGCAACTCTGTCGGTTTCGAAAATACAATATCTATGTATGTTTTCAGCAACAAAAATTTAATAATTCCATATATTACGAATTTTCACTACCACGAATGGCGGCGGCAACATATTTAACATTTAGGCGATGATTCACATTGTATTAGGTATGTCCTGTCCAAATTTGGTTAGTGCAACTCTCTCGGTTTCAAAAATACAATACCTATATATGTTTTCAGCCACGCAAATTGAATAATTCCAAATATTTCGAATTTTCACCACCAAGAACGGCGGTGACAACATTTTTAACATCAAGGCGATGTTTCGCATTGTATTAGCTATGTCCTGTCCAAATTTGGTTAGTGCAACTCTCTCGGTTTCAAAAATACAATACCTATGTATGTTTTCAGTCACGAAAATTGAATAATTTCAAATATTTCGAATTTTCACCACCAGTTGAACGTGAAATGTCTCATAAAAGTGTTTCATTTCGTTGTAAACGAAATTTATTTCTTCACTTAGCCTTACGAAAACCCAATATGATGCCTTGATGCCGATGAAAAATGTTTTTATTGCATTTCAGTGACAGTAAAAGTAAATCAGACTCTATCACTGTGATTAGTAAATTTTTTATGCATAAGATACGCGTAAAAAAACGTAATTAAGTTATTCATAAAAGCAAATGAGTTACATCGCAAAATAAAAAAAAAGCATTTTCACTACCTATACCTGTCATTACCTTTCAAGAATTAGCTGAAATCAAATCAGATTAAGGGTAAAATTTCAGTGAAACATAACGCAACTTTTTCGTAATTTGAGCCAGCCTGTAACAATTTAAAATATCGTTGTAGTTTCCGTTTGATTAGTTCTAACTTTATACAAGATATTTACAAACTTGTAGAGGATATTTGAATAGTAATTACATGGAGATGCCGAAACTCGATTCACATAAATATATTTTGCAAATAGAATTAATCTTGTTTTAATATCAACAGACTTTCCATAATAATAAGAAGAAACATTTTTAGAACCGCTGACTCCATCGACAGCTTGGCTAGTTTTGCTTACAGATAGGTGTACATCAACTAACACAGTTTTTATCAGCTTTTATATTACCATCGATCAAGTACAGTATCAATGAATTCATTGATACTGTATTTGGTCACTTTAGTATTCACATTTATTAACACATCCATACACCATAAGCTAACTGTCTTTTTACAAAAGAAAACACAGTTAAATGTTAAAAATTTCATTACTTTACTTAACCTTACCTTTACTTTCCCTAATGAAACCCTTACTTTTTCATAATGAAAACTCAATTAGAACTGATGATAACATAATATTGAGCTAACAATTTTTCTGCTTTCTATAAAATACGGGACAAAAATTGGACGGCACATTTGTTTTTATGAAAGGAATAATTCCAGAAGTTTTCTATAAATTTAATTGTTACTAGTTGCAATAGTTTAAATTATTGAAAATGCTTCTATTTACCCTTAAAAAACCCTCTCCAAATTTATAAACACATTATTCATATAAAAAAATGAAGAATAACGAATTCAGTGCGATTTTTTATAAAGTTTCATATACCGTACGCGCTTAAAGTATGGAATAAATTCAGTAAAAACGAAACAAATTTTTTTAGGGAAAAATCCTCGAACAGGTCGATTTTTTATTTAAAAAATACACATTTTAGCATAAAAGGTGATTTTCAACCGTCATTTGTTTTCGAGTAATGACGTTATCGACATTTTCTTTAAATAGCAACCCCCTATTTTTTTTCTTGACTCTGAAAGATCGTTTCATTGTCGATCCGACAGTATTAAAATGTTGCCATCTTACATAGGAAAGTTTTCGAGTAAATGGCGATTGAATGTTAGAAAACCCAAATCAATTAAAATAAAGCAAAAACGTTATCAAATTTAGTTTTTCGAAATGCCTGAAGTTTTTTATAGATCAAGTAGGTGCAAATCTTTACAAAGTGTCACTGTCATACCGACTTTCTAAGTATTGTAAGCGATATAAAAATTATTGTTGAATTTAAAGTATTATGGCACATTTAACTGTCACACAAAGAATTGAAATTTTCGCCGTATCAGCCAATCAACAGTTAGAAAGATAGAATCTAAATTTAGAGAAACTGGCAATGTTTTAGATATTCCAAAACCTGGACATCCAAGCGTTAGTGAAGATCACAGAACATTTTCATAAGTATGGTAGATAATCCTCATAATACTTCACGATTTTGTTGCATTAAACATTTAAATTAGCCAGACCACAGTACTATGTATCCTGAGGCAGGAAAAATATCACCCCTACAAAATTCAACTTGTGCAGGAACTAAATAAAGACTATCCCGACCGCCGCTTACATTTTTGTGAAATTATGATGGATTTATGTCAAGTAAACAGAGATTTACACTGGCAAATACTTTTTTCAGACGAAGCCACGTTTTGTCTCAATGGTACAGTGAACCGTCAAACTTGCAGGAATTGGAGTCGGGAAAATCCTCATTAGATGGCAGAGACACATTCCCAACACCCACAGAAATTAAATATGTGTGCTGAAATAGTTGACAACAGAATAGTAGGGCCTTTCTTCTTTGAAGGAACCCTTACAGGAGAAAGATATTTTATTTAGAGTTTTTACAAAATGACCTTGTTCCAGCGCTTGCAGTAATTTTTCCTAACGATATTGACCCTGATATTCCTGATAACACGATATGGTTTCAGCAATACGGTGCACCTCCGCACTATGCGCGCCCTGTTCGAGATTTTCTGGACAATTGTTTTCCTAGGAGGTGGATCGGCAGACGAGGGCCGATGGAATGGCCCGCGAGATCCCCAGATCTTACACCCCTGGACTATTTCTTATGGGGCTATTTAAAGTCCAAAATGTACGTTAATAGACCACATAATTTAGAAGAACTCCAAAATTGTATTATAGTTGAAATGCACAGAGTTACCCCAGAAATAATTCATAATGTGCAAGAAGAATTTCTACATAGACTTGCGTGTTGTCAAGAAGTCGGTGGGTGACAATTCGAACTTAATGAATTGTATTTGCTTGACATAGGAATTGTTATTTTTTTAATGAATAAAATTTACGTTTTCTAACATTCAATCGTCATTTACTCGAAAACTTTCTTATGTAAGATGGCAACATTTTAATACTGTCAGATCGACAATGAAACGATCTTTCAGAAACAAGAAAAAAAATAGGGGGTTGCTATTTAAAAAAAATGTCGATGACGTCATTACTCGAAAATAAATAACGGTTGAAAATCGCCTCTTATGCTAAAATGTGTATTTTTTAAATTAAAAATCGACCTGTTCGAGGATGTTTCCCAAAAAAAATTTGTTTCGTTTTTACTTGTACCTACTTTAGGCGCGTACGGTATTTTTGAGAAGCAGTGTTCGTACATTAACAAAAAACTTTCATAATATTCAATTCGAGAACATTCAATACTATTACACTTCGAATTGTAGCCTTGTCACAATTCGACAGCGACGTACAAAGGTACACCTGATTCGATCTGGGAGATCTGACCTCCTTGAGTCAGCCAGACCACCGACTGCTCTTCCGGGTGACCTTGAACGGGTCTTCATCTCGACTGCCTCCTCTGACAGCCGTCAACGGGTGTTTAGGGATATAATTTATGATAGGGAGTCGAACTATCGTGCTAAAAAACAATTAGACGTTTTTTCGTAATTACTGGGTGCTTTCCATTATCCAGTGGGCTGATCTTTGAGCCAAAAAAGTGTTGACTGTGGGATAATTAGTTGTTAATACAAAAATAATTATTACTAATTCCCGTTCTGCGTCTACTAACCCTAATATATTTCCGTCTTGTAATGAGTTTGCGTTAATAAATTTTGTGTGGTCATTCAGCAGCATCTCATTGTTTTTTTCGTTTAATAACAGGACTGCCAGCAACCGAAGGCATAAAAGATGACCAGATGAACTTTAATTTGCAATCATTTCGGTTTGGCAACGTTTCGCAATGTGTGTAGCAAAGCTTTGTTCCGACTTACAGAACTTGAATATAATTGTTGCACAGTTACCATATTGGCATTAATTAGGCTTATTTAATTTATATTTGTCCATAAATTAGCCAATGCCGCTGTGAAATGTCATAATAAAGCGTAAATTTATTATCTATATATTAATACGCGCAAATGGCTTTAAATTAATAGTTCTGTTCCAATAAAATAGAAATTCATATAGAGCTCATATGTAATTCCAGTGTAATAATAATGGAATAACATTCATTTTGATAAAAACAGTAAATTTCAATATTTATCTTTTAAATCAGTAAGAACAAATATTTTTGAGTTGCATTCTGAAAATTTTATTTATAATACTGTAGTCTATACAGATCATATTATAGCGACATTATGAAACTAGATTACTACGGCATTTTCAAAGAAAGAGGCAAAATATAAATGGCTCTGTGCTAGTTCACCGTACGAGGTCTGTTTAGAAAATAACCGAACCCTATTTTTTTAAACTCTATGACTGACGTGTTTTCTTTTTCCTGTTGTGATGCGTTGAATGGATGTTTCATCGTCATTGGAGTTGCCGACAAATGTCCACACGATTTTCTTTCTGTTGTTCGGTCATCAAACGAGGAACAAATTTTGCTGCAACTCGATGCATGTTCAATTCTTCAGTCAAAATTCCAAGGCATAACACAATTGAGATGCTAACCTCTTCTACAGTTTCTCTGACAGTCAATCGGCGAATTACTTGCGACTGGTATTCAGACCGGATACTGTTGGCTAAGAAAACACCTCTGCAATATAATAAAGTGCCCAACACCTCTCTGTGACATTGGATTATTCAAGGTGTTGCCGACAAACGTCCACATAATTTTCTTTCTGGTGTTCGGCATCAAACGAGGAACAAAGTTTGCTACAACTGGATGATATGTTAAAATTTTCAGTCAATATATCATGGCATGGACCAATTTAAATCCTAATCTCTTCTGCAATTTCTCTAATAGTCAATCAGCGATTTGCATGCACCAGACCTTTGACCTAAACATGGGAGTCATCAGTTGAAGTCGAGGACCTTCCTGGTCAAGGATCATCTTCAATTGACTGATGATCACTTTCAAATCGTGAAAATGCGTAACATTACGTACGACCCAGATCTCCGTAAGCTTGTTTCAAAAGTTGAAACGTTTCCATTAAAGTGTTGCCCAGTTTCACGCAAAATTTTACGTTGCACCTTTGTTCCAGAAAATCGCACATTTCAAAAATCCTCACTAACACTTAAACAGGTTGCACTCAAATAACCATATCACGAAAACTAAATGAGATATTAACAATCCAAGAACATGTGGTTACAGAGGTGGTTACGCGCAACGCAATGCTACCAACAGCGTATCACTAAATATCTCTATTAGCGCGAAATTTAAAAAGTTCTAGCAAGATCTAGTAATTATAAATTCAGAAAGAATTTGCACACATAAGAAGCATCGGTTTCTTGAACCTGCGAGAATTATTTAAAGCTATTATAAATATTTATATATCACCATTTGTCCAAACCTTGTAATTTTTAGTGAGATATGGCGGTACGTGCTTTACCTACAGTTGTATAATGTAAGTTATTTTTGGATGTTCAAAACACATTCCAAATAATAACTGCAATTGACTTAGACATTCAACATGCACTTTCTCCATGGAACTTGTAAATGGTATAACTAATTTTGAATATCAGATGCACATGACGAAAAATACTTTGAGCAACGGAATCTATGTCAATGTAATGACGATGTTGGTGGCATTAAACCTAACCTAACTTTTGCTCTTCTACTCAAGTTGGATACCTACAACTGTTTCAATTGAAACTGAAGTTTTGCGGTACAAGTCAAAAATTGCTTTTAACGTTTAGTTTTTTTTACCAAACAGACACCATTAAATCGCATTTAAACTACATTATTATTAGTAATAGAATAACTGATATAAAAATAATTTGTATAAGTCTCGTTAATGTTTTACCTATTCCTTGATAGCATAGTTAATTCTTTATCAATGCATATAAGAAATCTGAACAATAGACAGTTTAAAAACAGAATAAAAATGTTTCTAATAAATAATGCCTTTTATGATATTGAACAGTTTTTTGTGAGTAATGTTAATCTAATTTAATGTATTGTATTACCCTTTGTATATTTGTTATTATATTTTATTTACTATTTTATTATGTTCTATAATATAACTATTGTTCAGGCTATGGCCTATTTTACTTTATTTTAATGTGTTTCTTTCTTTCATCTGATTTGACGCGTGTAAACACATTGTGTAGTAACATGAAATTAAATAAATCAAATGAAATGAAAAATAAATTATTTGTTTTGGTATGTCCCTCGAATTATTTGGAAAATTTGGATAAAATGCATTATGTCAGTTGTCCAATTAATGTATTTTTGTAATTTGTGTAATTTTATGTATTTTGCAAATAATAATGATATAAATAGGTAACATTATAATTAATAGGTTTTTGTTAAAAAATATCTGTTTATATTCCTTATATTTCCCGATATTTCCGTTGCAGCAACCATTTGACTATTTTATTATAAGTAGATATTGTTGCGGCTTCACCGCAAAAGGGTGTTATTGTAATTACAATTCATTTTTTAAAATATATAAAATAAATTTTCATGGGAAACTGTATTTTAATTTTTATTCACTATAAACGACACACCGTGTATACTGTAGAATTAAATGTAAAAATCATTAAATATCATGTAAATCCATAGGCGAATGAAATATGTTATATAAAAGATAATCTTTATTTATTTATTTATTTATTATTCATTTCAAACTAATTTAGTGTTCTTTTTAAGTTAAAAAATAAATGTTATGTTCAAGAAACAGTGGGCTATCTCTCGGATTTGAGGAGGCCCTGTAAAAATGATATCACAAGTTTATGTAATTTTTTCATTGGAGTCAACCTGTTGAGTAATTAGCTCTGGAAAAGCTGAATATCATTTTTTTGTTATAACTTTTCTGTTTCTCATTGAATTTGAGTCATTTTTGGCTGACAATTATGTTATTTCAAGATTTTTCTAAGGCAAATTTTTATTTTCAGGTTTTTATTACCATTAGTACACTTGAAACTAATATATCTTCATCAATAAATACTCGAAAATGGATACCAAATAACAACACTTCAAAAAGTACATTAATCTTAAAAATAGCGATAAAAATTAGATAATTTAGTCTATTTTTTTTGTGGGGAGAAACTGCTGAGGCCACTCTGCCTCCTGGACCTCAAAGTAGCATTCTGTAAATTGAATACATTAATAGAAATGGCTTCAAACGACATAGCTTTCACTCAAAAATTAAACAAATTTAATTGACAATAAAAAAGTTCTAATAAAATATCGATACAGGGTGACCTCGAATAAAATAAATTTATGTCCTACCAAAATCCTATCATTTCCTGGACACCTTGTATATGAAAAACATATATAGCGACTCTAATATATCATAATCCCTTGATTATGAACAAACCTGTGAATACCGCGACGTCCGCGGCATCTCTCCCTCTTTTACCCCATGTATTACATTGTTGTTAAACGAAGTTGCGGTTCGTTACTCGTGGAATGAGAAGAAAAAACTAAGCCAAACGCTATCCACTGCCTCATCTGCTGCATGCCTCATAATTGTTTTCTTATTCCTATAACAATGCCGACCATTTGTCGGTCGAAGTTGGTCTATTTATTTCCGACGTCAGTCGTATGTTTACAAGCCGCGGTACCGATGTACCCTTACGCGGTCCCTCCCGCGGTTCAAAGCTGGGCCGCAACACGCGAAGAGCGCAGAACAACGCGAACAACAATAACGGACAATGGAAAAAAAGTCCACGGACATATCTCACTCGGCATGGCGCACAGGCATAGATACATCACGAGCTCATGGTGCAACTAATCGGCCCCCCGATAAGAGATTAATATTTTTTTGTGGTCTCCTCTTAGGGGAAAGATGTGCCGTGGCGGAAGCATGCATTATAATATAGTTAATATGAGCATAATACGACCATAACCTTAAGAACTGTAAAATATAAATATCTAAACAGTGCCAAGGAAAACCACTCATGAGAATATTACGAATCTTTATGTATTTTTAAGACGACTTTTGATGATGTTTAGTTTGGTTATAGATATTGAAAAGTCAACAAATAAATCATCGACGCAATTCAGGAAAAATAAACAGGATCTGCCAATAACTATTTACAGACTCAGTGAAACCTATTTGAGTATGTGCTGAAGAGTAAGTTTCAATTCCAGAGTTTCTCTTGAGAAGAGACCAACTCGAAAATTGTTCAACCATTTACAACTGCTACTCTGGAAGTCTGCAAGCCAACCTAAAACTAAATGTGTTGTACTTTCCACGATCCTTCCTTATCCTCTAGATCAGTTCTCCAGAGTCTCCCGAAGCACTGTTCGTTCGTTTAGCATATTTGTTCCTTGCAGAAAGTCCAAAACTCTGCTAACTATACCTTTAATCTCTTGGTATTTAAGAGATGTTTACCAAAGAGACTGAATCTCAGGCATAGAAGGGCTTCGCATTCACTCAGGATCTGCAAAGCAGACTCTTTCCAGTTGCAATCCCGACAGACTGCAATCTCTACTAATTGCATGTGGTGGAGAAGTTTTCTCAATCGCTAATGTCTTATTAAAAGTTTTTATATTTCTTTGAATCTTATTTTATTCATACTCAACGTTTCATTTGTTCTCTTCTGCCAAAATACACTTAATATTTCCTTCACTTCAGTACCAGTATTCATAATGTACACTCATCTTTACATCTGCTTTGTAGCACTGTAAGAGACACCAAACACTAGGTCAAATCCTAGAAAAACTGTTGCAGACTATTTTTTTACTTATCTGCTTATTAATTTCCTTCAATAAATTTATGAGTGGTATTTTCAAGTTTACTTAGCAATTGCAAACAGTAATAAGCTCTGAAGACATCTTGTTTGAGTTTAAGACGTTCATTACTGATAAACTGACATGTGTAGACTTTGTAAATTTTCCATCAAACGTTTTATAATGAGTTTTTTTTCTCGTCCGGGTTTTAATCTTATTCCAGCTCCTGTTTCACTGTCTGCTTTTAATTGAATGAATGTCTAATTCCTTAACGAATCTGAATGGACTTATGAATGTTGAATTTTGCAATTAATCTATCATGCTTTAAAATTAGCTCCAAGTAAAGTATTCATGATATTGTAGTGACCCTCGCTACGATGCCCAATCAATCCTCCGATCATTCTTATTGATTAATTGTATACATTTTAGATTCGTATAATAAATAAGTTTCTTCTGGCGTTCCTGTAGAAAGGCTGCTCCAAATATTCCATCTTATCCTTTGACTACCAAGTACTTTTATCAAATATCATAGATGCACATCTTTCGTTGTTGTTTTAACTATTTTGATCAATGTCCCAAGCAGAAACAGCCACATAGATACAGAAAAGACATACCTACACGAATGATGCTTTTCTAGTGATTTGAATGAGATTACTCGCCTTCCCCCTACTAAATCTGCATATTCAGTGATATACTTTGACCCGATACCTGCTGCGAACATCAGCGTTCGTTTCCCGGTGAACTCTACAAACGTGTGTGTACACGTGCTCATCTCTGTCTGGAAATTTTTGACAGCTTACGCACGTCATCGAATTTGATTAGTTTCATTGTTGTTAGATTAGAGAAAGTTGACTGACTGAAATAAGAATAAGGACATTTTATATATTCCTCATTACTTTACGTTCGAAATTAATTAATATAATTCAATTGTTTAATTAAAAAAATACGTAATAACAGATGAAGCAGAAAATTTGAAATTGTAAAAATAATTTAAAATACTGTAAAAATGCAGGGAATTTTTCCAAGTTTAGCAGGAAATACGAATAACATATTTCTAACTGTTCTTATAGCTAGAATAATAACGAAAAACTGACTACAACATTTGTTACAAAAATTTTATTATTTCAAAATTTGAGGAATGTGTGACAAAAAAAATGAACGGTTTTCGTCATTGGTTCATATACTTTCAATATGCTCTGTGAAATAGTAGAAAAATAACAAATGTTGTCCGATGTGGCAAGTGAAACAACGTGATTAAAAGCTGGGAATTTTAATTTTGCAATGTGTATAAAGTTAAGGGAGAAATAGTGATTATAATAAACAAAAAGAAAAACATTGAAAAGCTGATTAAAAATATGTGTGATCAGAACTTCTTTGTTAATTAAAAAAAAAATCGGAAATGTGACCAGGACTTTGTTAATTAAACGAAATTCAAAAATGCGACAGAAATATTAAATGCATGACTTTCTCACTGGTGTGTATACCTTCAGTATGTCATACCAAATAGAAAAATATATATACAGGATGAATTTTCGGAGGCGACAAAGGAAAATAGGAATTTTCCTAGTACGGCTCTGGTATTTTGAAATTCCAATAACAGAAAGTCTATTGGAATTCAGTGGTATATCCGCAATAATTTTTAAGATGCAAGCGCACCAAGCGGCGAAAGCGGTAAGCTCCGAGACAAGGTAATTTTGACCTTGGCGTTCGTGTTCACACATTCATTTGAACAACATTCGTTTTCTTTCTCATTAATATTAGTAATTTTGTTATTAAAAATTTTAATGCAAGTATTTATGTCTACCCTGTTTGTTTCTAGCATTACAATTTAATGTACATTTTTTGAGGTTATAACTATGAAGTTATCCGTTGTGGAATACCTACAGAAGGAGAGGCAGTTTTTAACGCTGGTCATGTGGTACTATGAGGGAAGATTGGGCAAAGTGAATTAAATTTAGAAAATTCATTGTGTCTGCAAACTAGTACCCTTACTAACAACTCTCTTGAAATTCAGGGAGTATTGTCTATCAACAATAATATTTTGGAAATTTCTTCAATGATTTGACGAAAAGTTAATTCTGGATTTTTCTTGGACTATGAATAACAACCATGAACTGAACAATAATAGTTCGACAATTTATTATTTTTATCCATAACTGCTGAAGTTTTCCTCACACTATTTTCTTAAAATAACTGTTTTTTGAACAGTAAACACAGTTTTAAATAAAATACAATACGAAATGTCTCACACACAAGAAATATTTACCTTGTTTCGCTAGTATCACTTGTCATCACCAGAGGGCGAGTTCTTAGCTGCATTCGCGGATAGTATATATCAAAATTGAATTAGTTCCCATCACGGTTCGAAGACTAAAACCAAAACAGCTTTTAGTAATTTCCAAATTTTGATACAATGTAGGTATACTGTACTTGCCTAAATTGTCCCACTCTGCCATTAAAGTATGTACTGTATGTCATGTAACACATTGCATATGTGAACGCGTACGATGAACAATAGACAAGAACTAGAAAAATTTGGTAAATATTAGATAAATAACACATAAATATCAACCAAATGACGGTATTGGCCATAAAGTAAGAGAAACTTACATCCCACTCAAACACGAGTCCAGATTCTTGTCCAGCAACATTTTCCGAAACGGCTTACCAACCATTTAATTGGCCCACAATTTCTACCACCTACATTGAATAGAGATACAAACACTCTCATGTGACTTCCAGTACTTCTTGAAGGTGTACCTCAAGATATGGGAGCTCAGTTTTGGATTATGCATGATGGAGCTCCAGTTAAGTATATAATCGAAGCATATTTAAATGGTTGGATAGGCAGTAGCAGACCAGTCTTGGCCTACTCGAACACCAGTCCTAGAGATTTTTATATGGGATCATTGGAAATTTTAGTGTACAAGAAACCTGTGCAAGATGTTCAAGAAATGGGAAACAGCTTTCTTCTCCAAAAATTTTTAACCGCATACCTGGATTTTAACCGCATACCTTCGATGCACGAAGTTTTGTATAATAGTGGGAAGTGGGTACATGACCATATTGGCAATAGGAAAAAAGTTAGTTAGGAAGTTACTTGTAGGGGTAGTTATTGCTACCATTTGGAAGCTAAGGGGACGATCAAGAAATCGTCCTTCCTATAGTAGAAAAATTTAATTTTTGTAACTTATTATTAAAGGAGAAAACTAATAACTAAATTTTTCTCTTCGTTTGAAAGACAATAACTCCACAGGAGAGAAGAGCAGACATTTTAACTCTTAACTTCAATGAGGAATTACCTCCGCACTTATGTATTTGCACCCTGTATAGGCAGGTACATTAAAGTATTACTTAGTACTGCATATGTAATTGCAACAAAACCAAAAACTGACCTGTGGCCATGGCTATACATCAGAAGCGATACGGGTTGATAGTGATAATTTGATAGCCAAGGAACCAGTAGCGCTAACCGATTGTTAAAAAAATTACCGGCACCTCTAAAGACGTACATTTCAAGCTACCCACATTCGCACCTTGTTTATTATAACACGTTAAAACATTAATAAGCCGTTGGTAAAGCGATAAGTAGGTGTATTTATTCCATTGAGATCCCCCCAAAAAAATCACAATCGAAAGCCGTTATTACATAAAAGCCGCTTTTATAAAATACCTACAACTGCACACGTATCAATAACCTCCAGTTAACAGCACATTAAACCAAATTAATATTCCCCATACAACGACCGGGTATACCAGTTTACATTAATTCTAGAGGTAAACACACGGTGCAACATACCCAACTGCAAAAACCACAAAAACCCACATCCGCTCGCATTCTGCTGCAATCGACGTTGCATCAAAAAACAATAGAAAATCTGCGAAGGTAAGCAGTTGCACTATCATACATAATGCATTTAGTAACGTGGCTCTTTAAAGAAGAATTGCATCAAGTCCGACCGGAACAGTAAGATTATTGGATTGCCATCCAATCGGCAGATCGTGACGAGAATGATCCAGACTTACCTTGCCCTTAGATACGCAAGCCTCGGTACCAAAGAAGTAACAACCCCAAGAAATGCGGCGTCTAAATCAAAAGCCAACATATTTCTCACAAAAAAAATATTATTTATTTTTAACCGTAAAGGTATATTATTTCTAAATTAGAAAATAACCTTTACTGACTGTTATTGGAAAGTAAAACTTAAAATTGGAAAGTTAATCCAAATCTATTTTCAATCCCTGTTATTTAATTTAATACAGTTATTTACACCATAAAGGAGGTACCTAAGTATACTAGTTGAGGACGATTATGTGCCCGAGCGGAGCGAGGGCTGGCATAGAGTCCGAGACTGGTAAATTATACTTAACTGCTGCGTGGTGCAACATTTTATCTGCTCCCACAGTTCTTTATGGTTCATGAAATAAAGATTAGGTTTTATCTTTTGACATTTCTTAATCAATTCATTTTGACAAACTGATATTTCATGCTTTTTAATGCGCTATCAAGCAGGTAGATGTTATAACCAACCAGTCGGCAAGAATACCCTTTCTATGATTCCTAATAAGATTGCACAGTTTTTGAAACTAGAACATCCTGAAACATATGCAGGCCATTCATGATGAAGAACATCGGCAACGTTACTAGCTAATACAGGAGTTGATGTATTAGCAATCAAGAGACATGGTGGGTGGAACTCAGCCACAATTGCCAAAAGTTATGTTGCTGACAGTTTAAGTAACAAAAATGAAATAGCTAACAGGATTCTTTACAATGACAGTTCAACTCCAGGTTCTAGAAGGACGTTACATCATGCTGTTTTAATAGATCAGTCAGATAATATTGAGCCTCCGGTAACTGAAATGGAGCGGTCAAATCATTTTGACAATACATTTTATTGATTGTTTATCAAATATTTCTATTTATTTGTTCATAAAATATGCAACGAAGGCAAAATTGATTCAGTTGAGATATAATGGTTAATTTTATAGTTGGTATACGTACCATTATTGGAGTTTTCAGAAACATTTCAAAATATAAGCAAAAAATCGCTGCATACATGCCATATCGAGGTAATTAACTACTTTTGACCACAACTGTAGACTGATATTTCGGAATGATTTGCCCTCATCAAAGTGAAATTGATGCGATAATCAATATCACAGGCATCTTCTGTAAAACGGTTTTACATATTGAATAATCTCTAATTGTCATCATAGTGTAACTAATGTGACAGTAACTTCAATTTCATACGCATTAGAACAGTTTTACATAATGACAAAATTATAAAAATAGCGTCCAACTATTTAACTAACGTTTTGTTTCAATGATACCTTTGACTGTTATTAATTATTTAACTGAATAAGATAGTAATATTATATATTATAAACAGTGTTTTTAATACTCATTACTATATTTATAAGAAAAATTACCCGCAAATCACTAACTAGGCACTATGTCTATACTACATTAAATAACCTTGACCAGCTCGTAGTTTCAGATTTATTCCTGTTTCCCTTTGGATCCAAGATTGTAAAACTGAATCAAAAGAGATATTATGGAGTAACTTTATATACAATTTTCACATCCCCAATCGTCACTCCAAAATTTACCTCCTTTACCAATGTAGATGGCATATAAGAGAATAAACTACTTTTGATGGCATATCCACAGACTGCAGCCTTTTTAATTATTTTCCTTCATTTCCCTCCTTCACTAGAGTGGTGTTTATAGGATAATAACTTCAGCATTATATGTATATTCTGTAGAATCTAGAATACTTATAATGAAAATTAGTACTGTTCAACTAACAAAGTTTTATCCAAATTTCATTTTTGAGATTCTCAGTGTTGCTAAGATTATGAAAAACTCAAATAAGACTAAAATAAATTTTATAATCAGGATTTATTCATTCATCATTCTCAAATTTATAAAAAACGTGTCACTCTATGGACCAACATTCTGAAGCTGCCATTTTAAGAGAATGAACTAATCAGAGGGAAGTTGATAGGATATCAACTTCAGTTCATACTATCCTCTTTGGAATAGGCCCACAAAGTGAAAAAGTACAGGTAGCGTGCAACCAGAAAAGTTTTAATTCAATTGTCGTTGTTAAGACTGTCAAATTAATATTATGCCAGTTCATACAAAGTTAAAAATATTTTCTAAAAAATCTCATCGATTGAAGTCAAAAAATGTTCTTCGATATCAGAAATTTAGACAGACAGGATTGGATATTGCTGAACAACTAAGTACTTATCATTGAATTACATAGCGATGGCTAATAAATGGCTAGTAACGCATTTTGAAACGATTGTGTCTAGTGCTGAAAATGAGTAGATCAACGTCAATTATTTCTTCACCTAGCCAATACTTGTTTTATTACTAAATTTCTTCTACTGAACTCAGCTCAATGCTAACTGTAGTAGTTGTTTCGAGTAGTATTTATAGGAGTCTTGGATATCTTTTGCATACTTAAACTTCTGGTATGAAGGAAAATAATTTGACTTCATTTGGTACGATTTTTTAGAAAACATTTTTGAATTTGCTTGAATTAGCTTAACACGTTTACAATAAAATAAAAATAAGAGAGCTAATAATATATATTTTTTATTGTAAATTTGACTATGTATATGATTTCGTCATAAAGTTTTATATACAATATCCATATTTTCAATTGCCACTGTTAGGTATATCAAAACTTCTACGTCAACGAATAAACTACATTTAATAATCAACATATAGACCTATAGTCCGTATAATAGTTGTTGAAATAGAATTCCACGTAATAAACCAATAAAGTTCTGTTATCAGAACTACTCTAACAAATTTTCCGCTCATGTCTTTCTACCTCGGATGTCGAATGCGAGGCAGAGGCGTACCTTGAAATTTTCCCCCAATATCTTTCTACCTCAGGTGTCGAATGCGGTTAATTCCTAGAAACTGACGCAGGGGTCTTCTTGGAATTCTATCACAACAAATATCATGCGTACTGTAGTTTCAGTGTTATTGTCCGCATCACGAACTAGTAAACAAATTATCTATTGAATGCTACAACATTTCTAACGCGATTACTCTCTCATTGTCTTCATTCCTTCTTCTTTGGTCCCACTGCGTACCATGTATGTCGCTAATAAACGTAACCGATATCGGATTTATCCATCTGCACGTCGGATCGGCTGTACGGACCCCAACTTAATCCATTACGGCCTAGTCAATTTTATCAATTTTAAAGATCTTCCGCAGATAACAGTTATTCCTAAACCTTCCTACCGATGATTGTTTACTTTTTTACTCAAACAGGTAGCTGACGTGTAATCTTCTAAGAGATTGTTCGTGCATTTAAATGGGGAATTTTATGGGATAGCCGGTTTTCGCGATTTTTAAAATGTTGCCCGTTTCCGTTGCGGAGAACGAAACCGATACTCACGCACTGAAAACAGTGCTGTGGAAACTGAAAGGAAAATTTATATAAATTACCTGTTATTATGATCGCCACTGGCATTAGAACATTAAAACATAATTCCTATACTAAAAAGTTTTAACTTAATAGGATGCGGTTTTATAATAATTAAAATCACATAAGACAGTCATTTCCCAAATCACTTTTTCGTTTATTTATTTTTATGGTGCAATAATTATTTGCTCTCAAAAATTACTAAACAGGTGTATTTCCTAGATTTTGACAATGGCGGTGGAACTATTATTTAGCTCGCCTTGTACATATATAGTTTTTGTGCTTATTCATACTGCAAAATTAGGAATAATTTTACAGTGAATTTATACATACAGGGTGTCACAAATTATTAGGTAACGCCGTAACTACAAATTAATTGAGCGAAAATTTTTCTTTTTGTCATATTTAATCTAAACTTCGAGACACAGGGTGTTTAAGAAAAATTATGTTCAATGATATCTCTGTTATTTTGCACGAATTTATAAAGTTAAACCATTACAGTTTTAAGAAATTTTGAATTAATGAATGGAATCCCTTTTCTGATCTAGAACTAGCAGATATGGTGGTGTGGTGTTTTCGTGACAGGTTACTCGGTTCGATAGTGGTATCTGCAGGTTTAAATGGTGTTGCTTAGTTAGAGTGTGTTCTTCATGCATGATGATGCCCTTCACCATGTTTCTCATGCAATTTGTGAATTTTTGCATACCAACTTTCCGGAAAGGTGGATAGGACGAAATGATCCTGTACGTTGGCCAACACGAAGTCCGGATATGAATCCTCTTGACCTTTTTGTTTGGGATGTATGAAATAAAATGTGAACCGATAGCCTATTGTCGATGTATATGTTCAACAGCGTATTTTTGCTGACTAATTTTGACCGCCGTTTGGAACCATGTTTATTAGCACATACTTATAATTAATTTTTAACGTTAATTTTAAGTTAATATTAAGTTAATAATAATATTTAACGTTATAATAATAACTAACGTTAACATTAAGTTAACAACGATGACTGGTTTCAAAACTAATTATAATATTTCAATATTTTTAAATGTTATATTTACTGTATTTATTATATTTATGGAAAATTCTCGAATGCTAGCTTAGCAGCTAAATGTTATGCAGAAACATATTCACAAAGAACTTTTTTATTTAGTCCATGCTTTAGAGAGACAGTAAAGTTTAAGCAACAGAAGGTGGGTCAATGTTCACAACCAAGTAAGTTTCGATCAAATCAAGAGCAACTGATTATTTTAATGTGCATTGAGTCCATAGAAAACAGTTGTTTATTTCGTTTAAAGAATACAAGAGCTCCTACCTCAGGATTTTGAAACAAATGCATTTTGCAAGTGAATATGGTAAAAAACAGAGATTCTCTTTTTATAAAAATTTGACTTTAGAGAGAAGTAGGAAAATAACAATTTTAAATAAATTATGTATCTCAACCAAAGGTGTGCGTAGTAAAAATTTTGGGGACTGATCTGTACCACCACCAACGCTATTTCTTCCGCTTGAACTTCAATTTTTTAAACCAAAATTACTTAAAGTGCAAAATCTCAAATTGCTTTGAAAATTCTGACTATAACGCTTTATTTAACGGGGCATTTAAATAAAAAATAACATAATGAAAGCTCTATTATGTTGTTAACCACTTGATCTACTAATTTGTCCCAATACGTATTTTGTTCTGGCAACAAATTTAAAATTTTCAAATCAAGGTAAGGTTTAAGTTTTTTAATTTTCTTTCATAAAATTATATGAAATGTAAATAATCTCCTGTCACCTAGCCGTGAAGAGAAAACAAGATATTCTACGCCACTGACTAAAATGTGTGTCGCTTTACTACCAAGCAGCACATTTGAACATTACATACATTTTTTTCTCAGCCGACTATAGTACCAATTAAAGCCAGTTCCTTATAGCCACGGTATTCAAAGCAATTGCAAAGCGCAAAGGAATTCCTTAATTACATTTTGATAATAAGAGGTACAATAAAAAACTATTTTATTGAGACCATAAAAGAAAATTATTTAGGTTTGAGAGTAGTGTGCCATAAGTCGTAAAATTTTACGGCCCACGATGCTTTGAATTTATTTCGAATAATTCACGAAATTATCTTTCATCGTGATAACTTTAAAACTTGTTACATCGTTTGGATTCAAATTGTGTCTACTTATCTAGCCGCGATGCGGAGAGTTCGTTTAGTTAGTCCGTAATAATGATATGCATACGGCTGTATATTCAACATCTGACCGAGCAATAATCTAGTAATTTATCTAGGGATTATTTTGAAAGAGCAAGTCGGCTACTTGCACGGAAGAGTGCTAAGTGTATAAGGACCAGATTTAGGCTAAGGCACATGTACCCAAGATTTTGATCCATTGGGTTTGAGTGTGTACGCATCAACAATGTAGCTGATGTCATTTGAATGCTTTCAATGTATTTGAAGATGATTCGAAGTAACCAGTTGGCTTCCGTCCGTGTACAAATCGAGATGCCAACGCAGGCCAAAGTACATTCTGAAAAGTACATTCATACACTAAAACCGCTGAATCTTTTCCATTCCATCACAAGCAATGTTCGTATGAACTAAGACGAAAAATCCTGGTCAAATTAGTCACTGTTTTCATATAATTGAAATGTCATCTTGACAATTCCCAAATCTGGATATCTCGAAAATTTTAATATTGGTATTACTGGATACGAAAATATTCCAAAAAATCGACATTTCAACGCTCAGAAAATATACAGGGTGGCCAAATGAAAACGAAGCAGAGCCATTTTCAGGAACTGCGTCAAGATTGTAGAAAAACGCTCAGACCCGTCGATTTTAGATTAAAGGGGGTCATTATTTGCTGGTATTTTTGACAGTTGTGCTGTGTATGCACCTCGTGAAAAACTCATGGGTTTGAATCGGACCAATAGCGGAAATTGTGCGATTTACCGTCCCGTTCAAGAAAATACTGCATTCATCATAAAAACAGATGTTAAAAAGGAACCTGATCGCTCACTCATTATTTCGCAAAATTGCAAACGGCGGTAATAATCATCTTCATGAAGTCCCTTGACTAAATGTATTTTGCATGGATGGAATTTATTCTTCTTCAAAATGGTTTGTATGCTAGTTCGATTGATACCAGACACAGATTCCAGCTGCCTCGTACTTAATGTAGGATCAAGATGAACTTGTCCCAAAACTGCAATTTCACTAGCTTTATTAACTATGGCACATTTATTTTTCATAAAGTAAAGCGAAATTAATTTTTAAAAACACAATTAAATCAACCAAAGCTTCCAAATAATACTAGAAAATACAATACAAATACATGAATCCCGCAAAACCATGCAGTTTCAACCAATTTAATAATTCGTGAGCACCAAGGACATACTTTTGATTATTCAAATATGTAGAGTCCATGGGTACAGCTGTAGTGGGGAGTTGAGATTACAGAAAATGTAGGTATCTGCAACACTCCTTGAACGTGAAAAGTTCAGTGAAGTGGAAAGCGTTGAAGAAACGACCGAATTTACAAAAATTCCAGTGAAAATTGTGTGAAAAATTATAAAGAGTCACATTATTGAAACCAAAGCAAGGACATATTTTGGGACCTGCAAAGAACTAGATAGGATTAATGAAGATTTAGTGCCGATGGCATGGTAATTAATTAGAACTATGACTATCTACAATGTTGAATTAATGAGTGGTAATTTGAATTTGAATTTGAATTTGATTTGAAAATTGGTTAGTATACAAGTAAGAACAGAGACCTAATTATACAAAATCTGGTTTGATAATGATCAGTTGAAAATAAAAGCTCCATCGGACAGACAAAAAAGGCAATAATAATATACTAGGCACATAAATTAACGGATATTAAAAAAATTCCAAATTTTGGGTGATTTTTCACAGAGCTGTAACTTGAAGGGAAATGGTCGCAGAGAGAATAGAAAAAAGGAAATTGAAGCTTCAGGTGTCTAGTTTTCAGACCTGCAGTTTAAAATTTTTTAGCGTTGGCAGTTTCTGAGTAATCATAAGAAAATCAACAGAAAAATTTTTTGTAAATTTTTGCTTTTTTTAAAAAGGCCTATGGACCGCAAAAAAAATGTAAATTATAAATCCCATTTATATAATTTAATTCTCTTCAATTTGAGCAGTTCCGCAGCCTTGAACGATTATCGTCGATCAAAGCAAAAAAATCATATTTGACTTTGGCAGTCAATTACTCGGGAAATAATGGTCGTACAGAAAATCCGAGCAAGGTTTTGAAAACTACAAGTATTCTCTACAAGTAGTAACTATGGGTTTTTGATAAAAAAAAAATTTTCAAAGTGAAAATGTTTGTTAGAAAAAAGGTAAAAAATTGCATAATCGAATAACTTGGCATAACTTTGCAAATAATGAATAAACTAAGTTCATTGACTGCCCTCTATCATTTCTGAAAGTTAGGAATAGTTATTCTGTGACACCCTGCATAAAATGCCGTATCATATTTGATACATCACGGACTTAATCAAGGGTTGAGTTAAATACATCATTTGGATTAAAATTGTACGTATTTACCTAACCGAGATGCTGAGAGTTCATTTAGTTTGTCCATAATGATATGCATATGACTGTGTATTCAACAACTGGCCGGGCAATAATCTAGTAATTTATCTACGGATTATTTTGAAAGAGCAAGTCGGGTACTTTCACGGAAGAGTGCTAAGTGTGTAAAATACGCGCGCGGTACGACAAGAATTACATACATTACCGAGATTAAAGAGCGTGTGGTACGCAGTATATTCTCACTTGAATGTAATTTTTGCGTTCGACGCTTTTTTGCTCCTCCGCTGCTGCCTGGAAAGAGAAATTGGATTCCCGACGACTGTAATTATAGGAAGTTGCGATATTGCATATGACGTTTTTATTTTCAGCTATGTAATTATTGTTTATTATATGCAAAGGATACTGCCGTTTCGATGGGACTTTTCTTCGCGGGATCGATAATTACCCTAGCGCCGTCCTTTGCCTGCGAAACTTCATCGTAATTTTTTCGGGGTACTCTTCAATTTGCTGGCTGAAGAGTTGATAAAGGTGCACCTTGCTGAAATTCGGAATATTCGCCGTTTACGCAACAGCTGCTGCTACTACATTAATTTTAGTATCTGGTTTTAAGCACCGAGGTGATAATTATCGACAATTAGTTTAACAAGATTAACTCAAGATAGTGTCAAGATTAACTCAATTTTAATAATTTTTGTTTAAAAAATTACACTTACACAGGGTGTCTACAAACTTGGCGAGAATAACCGAATTTTTATTTTTTTAAACTTTATTATTATTTACTTTATTAAACTTTATACATTATTGGTCCTTGTCTCCTTCAAAGTACTTCCCTCCTCTTTTCACACACATTTTCTAGCGGTGTTTCCATTTCGCGAAGCTAGTCATGGATCGCTTTATTTTAAATGGCCTTTAAAGTCTGTGACAAATTTGCTTTGGTGTCATCAATAATCTGAAAACGGCGTCCTTTCAGCAATGATCTTAATTCCGGAAATAAGAAAAAATGGCAAGCAGCCAGGTCTGGCGAGTAAGGAGGGTGAGAGAGGACAGTCACCTTGAATCAAGAATTCAAAATGCATAGTTCCATTAATGTAGAAAAAAACAGTGAGCATCACTTTGACAAATATTTTCGATGCAAAGGTAAGCTAAGCACACTCGATGCAAAGCTAATACGGTAGCAGTGCCGCAGAACCGTTGGTAAAACCTGGGAGACGAAACCAAAAGTAATCATATGGGTATATACACTGCCATAGTGAGACCAATGTTGACCTACGGAGCTGTTGTCTGGTGGCCAAAAGCCCGACAGCAGTTAAATTGAAGCTCAGCCGGGTGCAAAGAATAGCTTGCCTGAGCTTTGTAGGAGCTATGCCAACAACACCAACGTTAGCAATGGAAGTGGAAGTGATGCTATGTCTGCCACCCTTAGATATTTATCTAAAGGATGTGGCTCTCCAACTATGCTTCGCTGCAAGAACGTTCATGTTATACCAAATGTAGGATGTGGAGAAGTCAGATGTCGCCAATGGAATGAGGCCGTCAGGAAGATGCCTCTTTTGCAGGCAGACACTGATAGCATATCTACTCAGTTTGTGTTTGACAGATCCTACACAGTACTCATTAAAAACGAGGAGGANGCATCACTTTGACAAATATTTTCGATGCAAAGGTAAGCTAAGCACACTCGATGCAAAGCTAATACGGTAGCAGTGCCGCAGAACCGTTGGTAAAACCTGGGAGACGAAACCAAAAGTAATCATATGGGTATATACACTGCCATAGTGAGACCAATGTTGACCTACGGAGCTGTTGTCTGGTGGCCAAAAGCCCGACAGCAGTTAAATTGAAGCTCAGCCAGGTGCAAAGAATAGCTTGCCTGAGCTTTGTAGGAGCTATGCCAACAACACCAACGTTAGCAATGGAAGTGGAAGTGATGCTATGTCTGCCACCCTTAGATATTTATCTAAAGGATGTGGCTCTCCAACTATGCTTCGCTGCAAGAACGTTCATGTTATACCAAATGTAGGATGTGGAGAAGTCAGATGTCGCCAATGGAATGAGGCCGTCAGGAAGATGCCTCTTTTGCAGGCAGACACTGATAGCATATCTACTCAGTTTGTGTTTGACAGATCCTACACAGTACTCATTAAAAACGAGGAGGAAAACGACGAACAAAGTTTGGTACAACTCGATGCATGTTCAATTCTTCAGTCAAAATGTTATGGCATGGCCCAATTTAAATCCACAACTTTTGCAATTTCTCTGACAGTCAATCGGCGATTTGCATACACCAGATCTTTAACTTTCTGAATATGGGATGTTGAAGGCCTTCCTGGTCGAGGATAATTTTCAATTGACTAACGACCACTTTTAAATCGTGAAAACCATTCGTAACATTGCGTACGACCCACAGCATCATCTCCGTAAGCTTGTTTCAAAAGATGAAACGTTTCCATGATAGTTTTCCCCAGTTTCAAGAAAAATTTTACGTTGCCTCGATGTTCCTGAAAGTCGCACATTTCAGAAATCGTCACTAACGCTTAAACACCTTGCATTCAAATATGCAATATCACGAAAACTAAATGAGTTATCAATAATTCAGGAACATGTGGTTACAGAAGAGGTTATGCGCAAAACAATGCCGCCAACCTCATATCACTATATATATATCAATTAGCGCGTAATTCAAAATGTATATACGGTTATTTTCTGAGCAAACCTCGTATTCGAAGTGTAAATATACCGATGTACGTAAACTTAACTAACAGTATTTTTTGCAAATAGAATATGTTTTTATTATAACAGTGCGAAGACACATTTTTGGAACCACTGTCTGTATTGATATCTCGGCTGGCTGTGCAACAAGAATTTACATAAAGATGTGAAGATAAGTCACAGTTTTTTTCAGCTCTTGTACATGTTACCATCATTTCCATTGCTTCATTGCCCAGAGGAAATATTATAACGTAGTAATAACTTTAATGTAAAGTAAAATCACAATACCTAATACAAGTATTAAAAACGTATTATTAAAAATAAATATTGCTATTATTTACTTATTTGTTTTAAACTATCACTAACGTAAAAAAGTATAAATAAATTGTTACCAATTATTAATTCGCTTTAAAACACTGTTTAATTTTTCGACTTGATGTGTCACGTCATACGTAATTAATTGTGACAAATCGATAAACAAAGGGGTCGACCTTTTATGATTTTCTGCCACGTCTGCAGTGGAGGTGGATGTAAGTATTGCCAGGGTGGCACAATATCCGGCCAGATAATCAGATCAGCGGTCTGAAAATTTGCTTCAATTTTATATGATATCCGCCGCTTATGGCGCGTGGTCTGCATTTTGAAGGTTCGTTCCGAAACCATCAGCGCAACAAGGGATGGCTTTGTTAGATTTCGAGGATTTTGAGATAACCTTTAATTAAAATATAATAATACTATCCATAATCTCAACTTTTTTGTAAAAAATTCTACATACAAAATAATTTAAGGTCTGAATTTAGAAACAACCCAAATTAGATTATTTTTTACAACTAGTTATCTTTTTGATACTATTTGAATGAATATGCAGTATTGACTTTCATAAATTTTCTTAAAGGTAATATGAGAATGATGATGTTCCTCTGTTTACTAAAACTGCCTTCAAATCCGCTGTAAGTAGACAAAATTTCAAACATTTAATATAACTACATACACACCTTTAGCTAAAATTTCTGAGTATTTTATATCAAAAATAAAATCTTCACAATGGACAGAACAGAAAGACAATGAAGTCATGAGTACAAGGTGGAAAACCAGTGGATTAATTACTTCATATACTATATTTGAAATTTTACAACATTATCAATCATAAATGACGAGTTTGTCCCGATTCTTCAACCATTGCAATTCAATCTAAGAACAAAAGAACACACACATGTGTATTTTCCTTTCTTTCTGGTTACCACGAATGGCAACGATAAACAAACTTGTCTATTTGCAATTGATATACCTGTATTATTTCCGAAAGGAAGAAGATGGTCTTGATCTTATAGTTAACAGATCAGGTCTTGGTCTTATAGTTAGCAGACCAAGTAAAAAATTTACGTAATATTCTCTGAAAAATCTTCCAATGTTACCTATAATTAAACAGACAACAAATTATTTCTGTATAGTAAATTCTTTTTAAAATTATGTTGAACACATATTTTCTAGTCAATTTTTGAATAATGCACCATTATGAATATATTAACTCAGTGTCATTTATAACCATATTTATTCAAAAGAAGACGAGTCTTTAATAATCTCCTTTATAGAACTACATATTTAAATAAATATAACGAACGTTCAAATAAAAACGTGGTCGAAGTTGGCTCTGACACATTGGACGTAGGGAGTAGCTTATAGCGACCAACATAACCTCATTTCTCAACGAGCTGTATAGCAGCTGTCAGTTTCAATAACGTTATTGACTATATAACTTTATTTTAAAGAATAATCGTAATAACAATAACAAACAATTAAAGGAGAACAAACGCAAATCTTTTTTTAACACTGTGTGGCAGGTACCGACTGATACTCCCACCATCTGTGATAAAACACGTACAGAAGTTCTTGGCGCATTTTCCATTATTTGTTGGACATTTTCTTTTAATTCTTCAGTCCGCTTTTTAGGTCGGCCGCTTCCTTCTTTTCTTGTTAGACTGCCCGTTTCACGAAAAACATTAACACAACGCTTAACTGCACTTTAAAAATTTTATACTCAACTACGCCGGGAAATTGATTTTGAAATTCTATGAAACATTCCTCAATAGAATACTTCCATATTCCATCAATCTTGCGTCCATTTCTAAAGTAGGACTCTATGATAAACACTTTTTGTTCTTGAGAAAACACCATTTTAAACGCTTTTTAAAACGAAAATATTCAAATTGATAGCGGCGATATAGCGCTTTGACAGATGACGTTTAAGTTCATTTGCTATACGCTACGCCCTACGTCCAAATTTTCAGAACCAACTTGACCACGTTTTTATTTGAACGCTCGTTAGATACCAATTTCCATAGCATACAACTACGTTTGAAACAAGTACCTACCAAAAAATTAATAATCTTTTTTAACTTTTTTAAGATCATTTTGATACATTGCACACATTTTGAGTAAATAGGAATCCCTATATATGACGCCCAATAAAATGAAAAAAATATTACATATTCTTCAAGAATCAGTTTTTGTTGAGTTAAAAGTTATCAGCATTTCTTGTTTGACTGACATTGATAGGTAATTTCATTTTACACATTTTCTGGAAACAGTATGGCAACGGCAAATCGAAATATCCCTTTCAAAACACCGATTATAAGACCTTGAGGAAAGAATTTACAATTAACCTTAGCTTAACCTTATGATTAGTACAGTAGATTAGATGAGTAGGAACTATAGTTGCGACTATCATACAGAATTATTCAGAAAATTGAAGAAAACTACACATTCTGATGGGCATAATATACGTTTGATTTCTACTTTATTAAAAGTTGATGGGGAAAAGAAACATATATTTGATGTGGCAAAATACTTCAGTGTAGGATTTTACAATTACAAATAAAATTAATAGATAAAATTAATATTGACTGCAATTTTTACATGAAATTTTAACAAAAAAAATAATGGTGTGGGCTGTATTGATGAGTGCTATTTTTCACCTTCCAAAAAATATTTTGCGGTCTTATAGTGCTTTTATAACATCAAAAAGTCACAAGGATGCAAATAATTGAATACTTAAATCCTACATAATAGTTAAAACTGCTTTATTTCTAACCCTTTTTCAGCAAAATACTTCATAAGTATGATTTAATATAAATAGGTGTAAAATTTAACATTCGACTTTTTTTTCTGTGAATTCTACCATCTAATTAATTTAGTATTTTAACATCATAAATGTAACGAATATTTGATTGTGACTACTGGGCGCAGGGGTAATCCGATCGGAGTGATTTTGGTGTCCTTGTGAACTAAGCTTGAAAAGTATTTCAAGAAATATAAGGCAGAGTCTGATGTAGGAGCAGTGAATCAATATGTGGTTTTCAAAGACGAAAAAGGGAAAATTTGTAATAATAATTTGGTTGAGTGTTGATATGTGACAGGTATGCAGTTGGAATGGCTGTAGCGTTTTCGGTAGTTTTCCGAGTAGTTTTGTAGTTCTCGAGGGTAGGTGGTGAAAATATATATAGGGTGATACTGTTAGTTACCTAATATGTATTTATCAATATTTAAATAAATTAATTAATTTATATATGTGGTTACTTACGATGTTCTATTTTATCCATAATAACTACTAAGTAGGTACGTAATTTAAGGACTACAATAAAATGTCGATTAATCAATTTATTTTTGGCCCATGAATCCATTTCTTACTATTATGTCTGTAAAAACGCAGGCACGCCAATGGACGAGGGCTCTCGCTGGTCGATCTTTTTAGGTCTGTTCACTTAGCCAGGTTTTATAATGCACCTTACTTATTCATTGCACACAATCGCATAAAAAATTAATGAACGTGGGGTCAGACTGGCCTTTTAAAAAGACCCTACTTTATTGACTTCTCCCGGCAAATAGCTTGTTTTTGTTTGATAACTTTGTTTGATGGTTTTTTTACAGTAACTGGAACACATAAATTTAAAATAATCTTTCCGAGTCGTACATTTTCTAGACCAATTCTCGAAATTAAACCCCAACAAGTTTACGGGATGCCGGTCCGAGTTATCTGATCACATGACTTCTCTATCAGGAAATAAATGCTACTAAGAGAAAAAGAGGAAATGAGCCATTAAAGTAATTTATTATCTTCATCAAACTAATTATATAAACTCAAATTAAAGCAGAAAATTGATGTTACAAGTGCGGCTGGCAAATGTGATCATAAATAGGGAAATCCATTGAAAATTTGAATATTCATAAATCATTTGTGCAGTATAACCGTTTAAACATATGTTAATGAATATCCTAATAGAAACATCTTCTACTCTAACTTTTATTACAACTGCTATAATTACTTCTTAAGTTTTTTTATTAATTAACCACAATTGTATAATTTTATTAATTAACCGTAAGTTCTATTTTAAATAATTATTTTTCATCTTACGAAGTCACATTTTTCAGTATTTATCGAATTATATAATAAAGCGCGGATTAATAAACTAAAAACATGCAACTTTTGCTTGTACAAAGAATAACAATGGTCTTTTTGAATGCCTGATTCGAATCCATGTGACTTACGAAAGAAAAGTCACAGATGTAATTGACCTGATTATGCAATAGTACAAGTAGCACCGACGAACTGAATAGCTACTTCCAGACACAAAATCACTACTAATTATAAAACGCGCCTATTATATAAAAATTTATCTACATCTAAGAAAACAACTTCTATGACTTAATGCGACTAGCTTAACGGATATTAATGCAATCAATCTTCCAGTGCAATTGAAATTAAGAGTAATCGAAGTATGTCATAAGCTTTTATTGGTCTTGTAAAAATAGAAATGATGACCGTCTGCTAATGAATAGTGTTTACAGATTTAAATTAATCTGGACTTATTAAATAATAATAATTAAATTCACATTAAGCTTAAGTTATGTTAGGGTATTTAATTATTTAACATATTTAAAAAAACATTAAGCTGTTCTACTCTTTTTGGGTATTTCTCCATACGGTGCATTAAAAAGTGGTAAATAAATCTCTATTCTAAAAAATCGGTATGAGTGAAAGCAATAAAAGCACGGAGTGAATCTATTGAGTGAAATGATTGAGTACATTTTCACTCAGTACTGAGCATTTTGTGATAATATTTGAACTGAAACTGAGTACTTTCACTCAAATATAAATACCCGTTAAATAAATTATGCAGATACACTCGTATTCCGTACACTTGTAGCTAAATAGCAGTAAATGTCCTCATTATCGACTGACCCCACCCCATTCTATGGTTGTCGTGCGTTGTCTTTGCATATTCTCATCGTCCACATTAGGTCTTCTCGTGGCGTGAATAGGTGTAATTTGAATTTATTATTTTGTTTATTATGCTAAAACACCACCAACATTTCATTGGTTTAATTTTTATTATAATTATATACAGCTTTGTAATTTTACAATTACATCCATTAATAAATTTCCCTAACTTTAAAACTTTTACTCTATGTCAATGAAAATTATAGTCAAAGCAATTTTACGGAATATTATTCCTCACTTTACAACGTAAATCGAGAATTCACATTTCAATTAGATTTATACAACATATATTACCAGCGGCCATTAGTAAATCATTTTAATTGTTGTAATTTTACGGCATTCCTTCTTAGTGACCAGATTTCGTATAACTTTCCATAAAAATTTAAATCGCCGCGCTCTGTCCATTGTTCTGTCGATCTTGAAGCAAGGCCTCAATTACATAAAAGTGCAAAGCCTGTTTGCTGGAAACTATAGCCTCATCTAGGCACATTATGAAGAATGCAGACGCTCGAGATAGTCATTAAAGGATCACAATGACTGTCTTTGTTGTCTCCACATCAGACAATAACGATGTTGCATTTTACATCAGCACTTTCCTTGCTCGCATTGTGCCTGCATCCTCTTTGTGTTTTTGCCTTTCTTTTACAACTCCCATAGGTGCACTTGTTAAAATGTTTTGAATATCTCCCCGGACAAAACCCCGTAATTATTGACGCAAAATGTCGCTTTTCTGGTGTCATTAATTCAGCGCAATATTTAATGGCAACCTGTCGGTACGGTTTCATATAATATCGTGTTATTATTGTTGCATTATTCCACCAAACAATTTGGGTCAATAGGTACAAATTGTCTGAGATTTATAAATTATTCAACATGTGTGGATTGCGCAAATGTGAATTCCACCTTGCGGTAACTGCGCATTGTAAATATTTAATACTCTTTTACTCATATGCATATCTAATATTCCTGAATCATATAAATAGAATTCAGAAAAACACAGAATTATTGATTGCTGAGAATTAATTGATTTGCACAAGAAGGAATAGTTGGTGGTAATGTAGCCAATAGTTGTGCATATCATTTACACTTATAAACATCAATTTTAACAATTGTCGAAATTTCTTTTCAAAATGTAATTTTTTTCACCAGTTTCGCATACGATCTTCTTAATCTTAAAACAAACAGTAAAACATTTCGAAATATTTTTTGCGAATGTGCGTTTTCACTCTCGACAAAAATTATTATATTTAGTGAAAAAGGCTAAAACCTAATATTGTCCGAGTCAAGACAGCAATGGCGTTACGCTTTTATCGTAAACGAACGCTTTTAAATGATTAAAGATTTCTTAAGTGGTTAACAACTGTCCGAAAGGCGATGTTTTATTAAAAATATAACCACTGAAGCTAATAATAATTGCAGGAAAAGTATTTACCAGTACTGGGTATATTTATATCAAAAACACATTTTTAATTTTGTGCCACATAGATTCATCATGTAGATATGTACAATTGTGGACAAAAAAGTTATCCTTCTAAAACGGTTAGAGTTTTTATTGAACGAAACTAAATAAACTTTCTAATATCCACACCCGTAGATATTGACTGGGATGTTAAGCAGATAATGGTTATTTATAGGTATATCTGTTAATTTTTAAAGCCAAGAATGCACAAAACATAGCAGAATATTTTTACAACTATTGGACAATAACGGTTCTAAAATACCTGACTATTTATTATTAAAATTTTGCTTCGAAAAATGTAGTAGATACTGAGTTCTCAACAAATACTAGTATTTAACAATTAACTTTTCAGAGTTCAAATAAAATGCTCATAATGTCATAATGTTCTGTCACAAATTGACGAAAAATGTTCCTATAAATCCTCTTTTTAAAAACACAAGCTGCTCAAATAAAAAAAAACACTTTTGTAAATTATAAGAAAATGATTCAAGTGATTTTATTCAGATTTGGTACCCAGCATTAGTTTTTGATTGTTTTTTTTTAGAAGCATGGCTTCTTGGATAAAATATCATTTTCGTTACCATTTTTTTTCCGACTCAAGGTTAATACAACCTTGTATAACTTAAAGAATTGTAATAAAAGTGAAGGCATACTCGTTTGAAGATTTCTGGTTAAAACTTTCTTTGAAATCAGATCAGTTCTTACACCTACCGAATAGAAACAAACAGAAACCGGTTATATTACATTACTACAGAGTTGCGTTGGTAAATTGGGAATACCCTAATTTTCGTCGAAATGTTATTCGTAAGGTTTTAGGTATTTCATTTATTTCCTTCAGTACAATACTCCACGTCAGACCGTACAATGAAAATTAATGAAAACATATTTTTAAATATATCCTTTTATTGTCAGCAATTCTTTAAATTAAAAATAAGTTTATTAATTTATCATGGATGAATTCCCTGTTGGTCATTATCCAAAGAGATGTTAAATTTTTTAGAAAAATAGAAGATAATTTCTTTGTTGTTTATACATATTTTTCAACGGCATTCGACTGACTTGACCATGAAACATTACTGACGAACTTAATACATTTAGTACGTCCAATTCTAATTTAAAATTATGTGGATCGCATCTGTCCAAAATATTTCAATATGTCCTGTTCTGGAGTTCAACTGGGGTCTATTCTTGAACCCCTACTATTCAATAATTTTATCTGTCATATAATTAATTGCTTAGATATCCACTACCTTCTCTATGATATCGGAAAGGATTGACAATTTGGGTAAATCTAGGAGAGATGACGCACATTTTTTAAAATAATTATAAAACATATGTGAAATTGAAAACTTCAGATTGCGTTAAAAGAGCTTACTAAGTTATAATATAAGACTTCAAATATGACAAAATGTCGGAGATTTTGGTAAAAACTGACATTTTTTTTTCTTATGATTGCGTCATCTCACCTTAAGTATCGAGGAGAGATAACGCAGTATGTTAAACGACATTTTTATTGTATTCATAAATTTGTATTAAAACTTCATATAATTTACTTTTGGTTTATTTTGAAATTTATTAATAATAATAAATGTAAATACTCGTTATTGTAGTTAGACAAAGAAGCATATACTCTGAACGAAAACGTAATTGTAAAAAAATCTAACCATGCATACATAGCCTGCCTTGCGAGATTTTCTGTTGAAATTGTATGGTAATTCTAGTTTTTCTGTTAACTCAAAAGCCATAAAGGGCATAAAGGATCTCGTAGGTAAAAATCTATGTGTTTTCAACTTTTGCTTTACTAATTTATCCTATTGTGGGCTCCTAGTGTACTTGAAGGTCTAAACGGTTTAGTTTGAGGTCCTCACATTTCCTTCGGCGTCGCAAAGTGCATTCGAGGCTACCGAATTCGCGACCTGCCTCAGGAATACCCATATCATCTCTATCGATAGCACTGATTGCTCTAGACAACTGTTTTATTGTCCCCTCTCCTCTTCTAACGCTTCCATTTCTTTTATATTTCGTCGGTATGTTATAAACGATAAATAAATAACATTTCTGACAAAATAAAATTTTAAACGATGTGTCTATTATTGCGCCAACTCTCCTTACGCATACGTGCGTCAACTCGTCTTACAGCATAAGGTGAGTTGACGCAGCAACTGTTAACTAAATTCATTATAGGAAATGTGTGAAATTGAGGTTAGAACTACTTAACTACTCATTATCTACAACAGAATCCTTGAAAACTTAATAAAAATATAACTTAACGTACTGTATATTTTCTGACTCTAAACGATGTAAAAATATTTAGTGTAACTCAATAAATTTAACAAAATACTGTCACTAACACTACTCAAATATAACTGTATTTGATGTATATGTGACGACATAATAAGAATTACCGGTGTTGCCAAATATACGCTATGAAGAATGATTGTGCCAGAACGAGCAGTGCGTCATCTCACCTGATGCGTCATCTCTCCTAGATTTACCCTATACATGTCTTAAAAATAATTTAATTCAAGTTTATAACTGATACTGTTGGCAAAAATGTAACAAAATACCTTATACTTTAAAATCCTCGAAAATAATGTTACGGCTACGTCTTTAACTCGGCATAATACTTTCCGCGATATCTTCGTTGTTTTTGATAATGTTATCCTTATAATTCATGCATACAATATATTGAAGCTGCGCAAAGAAAGCTCCTTAAACTCAGTTTTAAAATGGGTAAGAGTTAAACAGACATTTGGTGCAAAATTTAAGGTGTCACTGCCACTGAGTGTTTTGACTATGCAGGTCTTTCAAAGCAACTTAATTTTTATGTTCTGTGAATTAAGTCACTTTTTGTATCACTGCGTACAAATATATTCAAATATTCTTCTATTTACAGGATAATCAATTGGATATTTTTAATTCCAACCCTTCCAACATAAAGTCATTGCATTTGCATTGCAACCTATGTATTGTATACTATTTTTTTTTTATTTTGCTGACATGTGATACATGTAATGTTTTGTTTCATTCATGTCCGTAACCTTTTTATATTATTTAGTATTTCTTATATGTACAGGGTGTTTTAGGATTAAGTCGACAAACTTTAAGGATATATTCCTCAAAAAATTTAGAAAAAAATCATGTATAAATTTTTTTCCAGAGACGCTTCATTTTCGAAATATAGGGCGTTAAAGATTTTTAAAAAAATTCTAATTTTTTGAGTAACTTCTAAATGAAGAAGGCTATTTAAGCCAAATTTGACATGACACATCTTCTTATAAGATACCATTTTTCCATAGAAGTAGAAGTCCCGCAAGCAACCAATGGCGGAGTTATGGGGACTCAGACTCATTAAATTATAAAAAAAAAAAAAATTAATACGGCCCTACTGAAAATAAAAAATGATGCTGTTTTTAGATAGAACAGTGTGTTATTGATAAAAAGTGTACATTCACTGTTTTCCTAACTCTTATAGTTTCATGGCAAAATTGATTTTTCGGAAGGATGCTTCTGGATTCTGTCGATAAACTTTAGGAAGACGTTCCTCATAGAACCTAAAAAATATAGTACCTATTAAAATTGGTCTTAGTCTCGAGTATGTGTGGGTCAAATAAGCCGTTTTGTCTCCTCTTTCCTTGGGTTTAACCAATAGTATTAAAATTATTTAGGAGATGCTTCGTTTTTGAGATATAAGGTGTTTATTTAGAAAAAAAAAAATGCTGATGAAAACAATAGAAATATTTAAGTACCTAACATCTAATGTGACTATGTCGTAATGCGACAACGTAACAAACCTTGCAATACTCCTAAATTTTTTCAGGCGGTTTGTAGTCACTTCATTTACTTGTGTTGTGTACTTTTAAATAAAATAAGATGGAAAACAATACATGAAAATTTATTTGTAAATTAAAACAACCAAAAAATTACCAATTAATATTATACCTAAACAAAGCGAAAAGTGAATAAAAAATTAAATGATTTAAAAAATATTTTGTTCAAAATGGGCGCCTCCGGACTGTAGACAAGCACGACATCTTCTAATTATGGAGGTAGTGGCCGATCAACACTGAATTGGAGTTAGGAAAAAAGTTAATGTACACTTTTTGTCAATAACACACTGTTCTATCTAAAAACAGCATCATTTTTTATTTTCAGTAGGGCCGTATTATTTTTTTTTATAATTTAATGAGTCTGAGTCCTCATAACTCCACCATTGGTTGCTTGAGGGACTTCTACTTCTATGGAAAAATGGTATCTTATAAGAAGATGTGTCATGTCAAATTTCGCTGGAATAGCCTTTGTCATTTAGAAGCTATTTAAAAAATCGATTTTTTTTTAATCTTTAACGGCCTATATTTTGAAAATGAAGCGTCTTTGAAAAAATTTTATACTTGATTTTTTCTTATTTTTTTTTATAGGGAATATCTCTTTAAAGTTTCATTTCTCTTTATCCTCCTGTTCCCTAGTTGGATTCTTAAAACTGCAGAACAGTGTAACAATAAATAAGTAAATAAATAAATGTCACCGTAATTCATAAGCTGTTATCAGACATTAATCAACGACCAAACTTGTACATATTATCTAGCGGCAATAGCACTCTTGGTAGTAAAGTGTCTATTACATTATAATTCTTTGTTTTATCTTCTATATGTTCATTGAGAAAGAATTTAATGAGTCTGAGGCAAACGTAACAGATACAAGGAGGAAAAGAAATGAATCCGAAGCACTGTTAAAAAAAACGATCAGGTGTTTTATTACGGCTTTAAATTATACAGCCATTATTTTACAACTACCAGTGAACCGGTTAGAAAAGTCATTTAATCTTATTGTCTAGTACGGTTATTAAATAGCAATTTGCAGGAAACGTCAACTACAAGGAAGCATTTAGCGGTATCGTGCACGTACTCGCATGTGGTGCCGAACTTTATATTATGACATCTGATGTTTGTGACTGGTACGTGGACATGGAATTAAAAGGAATGGTAGAGATACTCGTAAATAGTAGTTATAGGTTAACTTGCAACATACATAAATAAAGGAAATACTTTCATTTTGAACAATCGCATGGACGTCACCTCACTTTTACCGCATTTCTTATACGCACTGTGGGTCGTCGCCTAAAGGATACTATCAATATAGTTCATTTCAGAGGTGTAAGAAGCTGTAGATACTATAAATCCGTCAACATGTATGGGAAAGTAAAGAAATTGTAAATGTATATGTCACAAAAAATCTTTATACGTTCCAAATAAAAGAATTGACTTTATTTTTAAAAATTAATTCAAAGTCTAGTAATTTTCTTAGAATCATAAGAGTTTTTTACAGGTATGTAAAAAGCAACTTCAAAGAGAAATTATTAATTAATAACACCACCACACAAAAAAAAAGTTGTCTGAAATTTACATGCGACATATGTTTTCCGATGTATTTTCGCCCGCTGAACACGAATCCGGAGTCAGAATTGCTCCATTACCCTCCAATTTTCAGTAAAACACTGAAAAATGAAAATTTTCCTTTTTCAGAAGATTTTTCAGCGTTTTGCTGAAAATTGAAGGGTAATGGAGCAATTCTGACTCCGGATTCGTGTTCAGCGGGCGAAAATACATCGGAAATCATACGTCGCATGTACATTTCAGACAACTTTTTTTTGTGTGTGGTGGTGTAATTGATGATACTGTATACATCACTACTCTGCGGATTAAAGCCACGAACAGCATTTAGTTACACGCGCAATATCTCCTAAATATGGAGTGAATTCATTATCGCTGCTGTGCTGACTGTGATGAGAATTATTCATCTAATTTTGATAATGTGGTACCTTTTATTTCAGAATGTACACCTGCTTATTCTACTTTTACAGAACTTATACAAAATATTTTCCACCAGGCCAACATCACTCATACGATTTAAGTCTGCAATGTTATCCTTTTTTTTTCCTCATTGATCTGCGACTTTGGTCCAGTGGGTCCACCATCAACTCCTTCGATTGCTGCTTTAAGAATTGTTTGGCTTGTCTGTGTCCAGGGATTTCTAGTCACCTTTTTTGGTCTTTATCTTTCAGCCATTCCATCAAAAGCAATACAACTAGCAATGCTGCAGAAGGGTTTAGATCTTTCTAGGAAGATAAATGAGCCTGCTCCGTCTGTCAGGGTAGCATTGTTTTGGTATAAACTGATTGCCTTTAGGGCTGCCTGACAAACAATTCGTTGATTTTTAACATTCCTCCTTATATTCAGTGTGTATAAAGCTTTAAATAAGAGGAAAATGTCGTTAATGACAGTCAACAAGTAAGTAAGACAATCTGGAGCTAAATCCAGTACACTGGTTGTACATGGCTGTAGTAAGACGTATAGTTACATAAATAAATTAATTGCACAACTGAAGCTATTGAAACTCCAAAGACTGGACCGTCTCTGCATTACTTATTAACACACATTAGGTGTGTTACGAAAAGCACCATTCTGAATCTTCTGTCTTTAGAACTGTTCATTAAGGCAGGAGCATAAAGGCTGAATTGTAATGATAACGTAGTATAGACACTCTAGTATAACAAGAGTTCTCAACTCGTGATGAACAATGATTATATCTCTAAAGTTGAACTTTAGATTAAACTTGGACGGTAAGGTAAAAATATGTCCTAACAAACTAGAACATTAGTGTGGTACATTGATCAATATAAAACATGACCATGTCATTGGAACAGGAATATATGGTGCAAGTCCTTTGCTCAAAAGATTTGTATTTCTAGGAAGCAACGCAACTGTATTTCCAGTTGAAATCCATTGAGTTATATTCGCAGGATAATTTCAGTAGCGGATAAAAAGACAAAAAGTTTCTTATCTACTCCGATAGCCAAACAACAACAAAGGCTTTGGCAAGATATGACATTAACCTGGTTTGGAACTGCCACCAAGTTCTTCTTACTCTGGCTACACACAATGAGGTAATACTTAATGCCAGGGCAGGAACACATAGTGAACAATGAAGGCGCAGAAAGAGATCTCCAGGAATTTTTACGGGCCTCTTTACTATAACTGAGTGGATGGAACTACAACATCAGCTGCATTGGAGGCACATACCAATACACTTTAATTAAGCAAAAGTCAAATCGAGCATGGTATAGGTAACTTCAGAAAACATTTATATTGAATGGACTTATTTATAATGAAGTGGATGAGATAACGTCTCATATAATCTTCGAATGTTTTACTGGGAAAAAAATACCAGAAGGATTCTTCTGGAAGACGTGCGTTCTTAGGCAAGGATAAGTTGAACCCTTTGCGTAACTTCATTATTGATTGTTTAAAAAGGCATTTAAGAATATCCACATCTCTTATTTATTGGAACGAGTCGTACTAAAATATTTTATATTTTATGTCTTTATGTCTTCAAGATATTCGCAGAAAATTAGTTCATTGTCTTGGATTAGTTATTCAGGTTAACGATCGTCTACTACATTTAATGAACGTTTTTATAAAAATTTACGACCAATGTATCAGGAGTAGTTTAATTTATATCCTGTATCCATAAATTCTTTAGAAAGCTATTAAATATATGGATCCTTTCTTGTTCGCCATGATGAATATTTTAGTAGAAACTATTTTTAATATTCAATATTCAAATTTTCTTTTATAGTCTTTCGTTAAGAAACTAGCGGACATACTCATATTAATGACGCAGATTGAAGGCTCTATTTCAGCTACTCATTTCATTATTTTTTTATTTTTTATTGCTACAACATTTATCAATTTTCTGTTTGTAAAATCGGGGCAAAGAAGTTTGACCCTTTGCGTTTTATAAAATCAAGCATAATACAAGTGAGGGTAACATATACAAATACTGCATATTAACATAGACCTTGCCCATCCTTAGAGCAGTAGATTGAACAGGACTCCTATGATCATGAAAAAAATTATAGAGCCATAGAACTTTCATATAGCAGCGACTAATACAATGTAAAGAGTTATTTACTAATGATATTGTGAGAGACAACTACTCTGAGGACTACAGTCCTGTCGCCCAGTAGCCGCGACGACATATAAAAAAATTACTTGGCTTTAAATGAAAATAATAGCGGTCGTTTTACTAAAAAATCTGCATACTTATGTAGAGATATAATGATCCTAGATTGGTGGCATATGCTTCTTAATCATCATTTTTAAAATCATTGGCTAAAGAATTAAAAAAATCCAGGGCCTTCATTGTGTCTCGGTCAACAACCTCGCTTTTACACACCGATGATATAATTGGCAGAAAAACTTATTGTATAATAGTTCGAAAGAAGAAAACTATTAATCAAGAGTGAATGGGTGAATTTAGCTGAGCACAGCGGATTGTCCAATTACATAACGGGTGTCCAATTACGCTGGAGGCCTGCATTATTTAGAAGCTACTCGAAATGCTGTCTCTAGGGAGCAATTCTCTCTAATGTAAGTCATCTTGTGACTTTTAAAAAGCAAAAAATTATATTATTAACCTGTTAATAACCTGCAAAAAATTATATTAATAATTATTATTAATTAGATTTGTAAGTAATTTTTTGAACAAAATTGTTATAAATCTTCATGTTTAGAGTTATATAGAGTGAACTCTAAAGTACAAATTTGTATCAAAAAATTTTTACATTAAAATTTTACATTTTACCACTTTTTTTATGAACATTTAGATTATCTTCAAAATAATGCATAATATGTATTTAATTATAAAAAATGTGATTGTATAGCCAATTAAAAAACACACATTTAAAGAAAAATGTTCCTACGTCCTTTTGGAACCGAGTTACTTTTTTTTTTTCAAAAAATCACAGCGCCTCTGCAAAATTCAAAAAGGCCCCTGGCAATAAATCAAAATTCCATTTAAATACAAAGCTAAGTTAGGTTTTAAGCTTTAAAATCGACTTTTTAAACCCTTTTTTGTTAACAACTTTCGGAGACAGAAAGTTATTGCCTTGACGGGATAAAAAATAGAATTTTGCAAAAACTATCGGGCCCACAGCGCCCATCTTTCGCACAGTTTTGAAGAACAATAAAACTCACAACTTTTAGGCATATTTATAAAATTCCAACAAATAACAACCACGTTATTAATAATTAAAATGCTGTTTTTTCACTTTTTTTAAATGCTTTTTTGCAATAACTTTTAAACAATTTATCCGATTTTAATTTATCAGGCGGCATTTTGTAGGTCTTTTTATTGCGCATATTTCGTATGTTGAACACTTTTCTCTAAAATTTTCGACCCAAATTGTTAAAAAAAACAATGTTGTCAATGAAAAAAATTGACTCACGGAATGAAGATACCTTTTCTACTGCCTTCCCCTGCACATTTCAACATTAAAATAGCAGATAGACAACAAATACGTCTAGTAAGTTTTAGTCAAGAATTGAATTTAGTTTTGAATTTCATTAATACATACTCTTGTATGATGCCAGTATGAAAAAGTAGATACGTTTAACAGACTAAATGAAGTTTTCTAAAACATTACATTTTGGAGCATTCACCTACAATTTATTAATGTTTTAAATAATCAGCAAATGAAAGCTTTTTGCATAATATACCACTGCCTAGATCATTGATAAAATATAGAAAAAATAGTGGTCCTAGCTTAGAACCTAGGGGAACCCTCATGTGGTCACTATATGATAAAACCTACGACCGTTGTACATAACAAAATAAGTTCGATTGCATAAGAATCATAAATAATAATACAATAATTATAATATACGAGATATTTACACGCAAGACTGTTTCAAAACTGTTTCTTATGCTGCTTCAGGTTAATTATTATGTAAAAAATATATTTTATTAAAAACAGTAGAACAGTAATTTTTGATAAAATACGGCATTATTTACAAAAGTATTTAGGATTTAACAACCAAAGCACTGCCTTGACTTATGATACTCATTAAGAAGGATATTTATGACTTTCTTCAACCTTGCTGGAAAGTTTGACTATAATTTTAATGTACGTCCACATACCTAATAAATATTTTTCCTTCTTTAACGGACAAACTTTTCAATAAATCGGGTATTTATATCTTCAGAGACTAACCAGCTTAAAAATAAGCGGCAGAGACTCTTACCTTATTATTTACTACTCATCAAAGTTTATACAAATTTAATTTTAATGTAAAATTAATTTAGTAAGTAGACGGAGTGAAATTATCGTTCAGCTATGCGTGCGGTCCCTGTCTATAATTTATGTTGTTCATGCCTTTCAAATTAAGGCTTTATTGTTATTTATTATTCAAGGATGTAATAAACGGTCTTTGAGTACCGTATCTTTGTAAAACAAAACTCGTGTTAAGTTTCAAAATACACAAGATATTTACCACTGCTAAGCATCAGGACGTAACGTACAATAAATTATTACAGAAACTAAATTTAGCAGACTTGATGCTCTACTCTGTGTGTGAAATGAAGACTGCTTCTTTCTTGCGTTTCGTTTGAGCCGTTTAAACTATAGAGATCTGTTTTTATTTACGTTTTTCGAGTTCTCAGATCTATTCATAAAAATATTTGCCAGTTTTAAATAATACCCTAACACTACTGCATTCTTACAAAATTTCTAAATTGTATATGAGTGGGGAAAATATCTTTAATTTGAAACAAATATTGATGAAAGTATTATAATGAAAGCGTATGTAAATGTATATTTCTTGATACTGATTACAAGCCTCTGTAGTAGTTCTCAATGGTTAAACAAATCCGGGGTTGTTGCCACGTCATCGGTTTAGATATCTGACGTTTCGAATGACACATTATCTACATGATATTTGTAAACTTAATGTAATTTTCTGGACATATGTCCACTAATTTGAAAATTTACAATGAACAGCCATTTTTCTGTAAATTTATGTAATTTATTTGAAAATTAATATGGATTGTAACATTGTGCATTGCCCTTATTCTTTTTTGCGAAATTTATAAATTCTTGAAAGTGTTAAGACGCTTCAAATACATCATTTATTCAAATCAGCTCTAAAACAAAATAAAAATAATTGGTTATACTTTCAATATTCTTAAAAACTCTTGTCAATAAAATTCCCAGAGTACTGACTGTTTATTAGTTAATTTTTTATACATTTTATCTATTGAGGAAATCAATTTGTCTTTATCATACAAACATATGATTACCCTTTTATTTACTTGTATATCTACAGGGTGTCCCATATAAAACTTTCCACCTGAACATTACGTTTAATATGAAGTTTTGAAAAAAATTTCAAAAACACGTCGATTTTTAATTTGAAGGGGACTTCGACTTACATCATTACTTATTTTGCAGTTGTCACCCCTTCGCATATCGAGGTACCAACTTTTAAATTTCAAATGGCACTAAAGGGCGTGTGATACATCGTTTCAAAGCTGTTTTTATACTGAATCCGTAAAAAAAATAAAAAAAATCGTTATTCGTTTTCAAGAAAAAAACTGAAACTAAATTTTTAGATTTTTGTATTTTTACATTTAAAATTGTTAAAAAGGTTTCTACTTCAGATGATAAAAACAATAATAACCGAAACGTAAAGAAGGCTGAAGTTTTATCATAATTTTTCAATAATCCATTGCATTCCGTTCCATTTTACCTTTTTGTTTGATATCATTTTGTCGAATATGTGTTATTGTTGAAACCACTTTCAATTGTATCAAATCTCATATTCAGCTTACAATCAAAGTGTAACTTTTACATTTATCAATTTCTCATTATGGCTTATTCGTCATTAATAGGGTGAAAACCCTCATTGTGTTAGGGAATCGCACGCTCAGTATCCAGAAAAGCTGAACGTCTGGGCAGGAATATTGGGCAATCATATAGTGGGTCCATTTTTTTTTAGATGGCACTTTGACTGGAGCCAGCTATTTACGTTTGTTGGAAGATCATATTGACCCCATGATCACAGAAATTCTGGAGAACGACGGTCAGCTGGATGAAAATCTTGTGACGTTCCAACAAGACGGAGTCCCACCCCATTTGAAGCGACGAATTTGGGCTTATTGCATCATAATTTTCCAAGACGATTGATAGGTAGGCGTGGGACTATAGAATGGTCAGCTCGGTCTCCCAATTTGAGTCCAAACGTCTATTTTCTCTGGGGACATCTCAAATCAGTGCAAGTAACCCAAAAATCTTGATGATTTAGGACAACGTATTGTAAACGAATCTCGGAATTTAACTCCAGAGATTTTTGCAAATGTAGGCAGGCTCCATATTTGCCAAGAACAACTGGGTGCACAATTGGAGCATCTATTATAAACAATTTTAAATGGTAAAAATACAAAATTCCAAAAATTTAATTTCAATGTTTTTTTCTTGAAAATGCATAATGATTTTTATATTTTTTTTACGGATTAGAATGTTTCGAAATGATAATTTTCTTTTTCTAGTACTAGTAAATTATTGAAGTGAAATTGGTGATTTGATTGTTGTTTTTTTTTAGCTCCATCGTACTATATGTTTTTTATTTTAATGAATATCATATGTTTCTTAAATACATAAAATTACTACTTAAAATTCCGAGATCTTGTTGAAAATATATAATATTCAATATTTCATCTTCTGCTTTATTAGTGAATAGACTAACCACATAAAAATTACCATTAAATGATTATTAAAATTACTTAAAGAAAGTTTTCCACTAGATGTTTACTATTTTTAATGTATAAATCAAAGTGTCAAAATAAAAGTTAGATAATCTCCAATAAATATTTGCCAATTTATTACAAGAAGAATAATTAACGGCCATAAAAATGTGACGATTTATTATAATGTGGAATTAAAATTTTTAATATTGTCTGCAAATTCTTGTTTTCTATAAATTTTATTTTCTACTGACTTGGTTGGATCTTTATTTAGTTTTGTATAATATTCCTCATTAATTAAAATAGGTAGATATTTTTGTATCACATATGTGTTTGTCTAATATAGTTGCAGCAAATTTTATTGTTATTTTAATTTTTTGAAGATAAGTATACTTAGATTTGTTTTCTTCCACATAATTAATTTTATATTTTTCTCATGGATGGCAAAATATCCATAAAATATAAAAAAAAAACTAAAGCTATTCCAAAAGAAAAACACATAATAAGTAACCTAATTTTACTCTCGTACCTTGGCATGTGATATAATAATATTAGCAGGCTCTGTAACATAATGACAATTGCTGTAAATGAACATGAGAAAAATCATTAAATATTAGTAGAGAAGTCCAACCTATAGTTTTTTCCTGCATAAAAGTTTATATAAAATTAGATTTAACCAAATTTCACAATAAATACAAAAAGGCTTATGTAGTAGTTATTTGTAACAGAGTTAGGTACCAGAGCAGATAATTAAAGTGGATATTAAAAAAAATATTTTTAAATGTCATCTGGTGTGTGGAACCTAATTTAAGTTGATATAAATTTTATTATTTCTTTAAACTAGTTTTTTCGTTGTGTGTAAATAATTTAAACATTTTTCTATAACGAATTATTATAACTCAGGATATCCTGAATACAGTGTCAGCAATAAGGTAAATCGTTTTGAACATGGAAAATTTGGAAAAATAAAATTTTTAAAAAATTTTATTAGCTACAATTTGCAATTTTGCCATAAATTATTTTCCAATTTTATATATTACTTCAAGTTAATACATAAATTTACAACTTTACACCAGCTTAAACTTGAATAACAGTTTAATAGTATCTAAAATGTATTATCTAAAACAAACAGTATGCATGTACCTCACAGTAAAAAATAATATTGTCCAAATTCAAGGTTATTTATAAGAGGAATTATTTTGCTGTTGAGTTTTAAGTGAATTTAAGATTTTTACATAGAAATTAGTTTCTCAACACAATGTAATTAGAAGAAATAAAATATGAGAACAAATTTTGCAAAAATCACTCCATTCGTTGTAATGTTACGTATGACTGAATAGAGGGAAGATTAATGATTTTTCTTGACACATTGTTGTAAGCAACTTTTTCCCACTTCGAGCTTGTGCATGTAAACGGAACACACTTTTAAGTCATCCGCAAAGCTGATGTGGGAGAAGAAGAAAATAAGTTTAACCAATTTTATAAATATTGATATTTGAATTCTGCTTAAGTGTTTGAAACAAAACTCTTTTTGCTTCACCAATACCTTGTACAAATTTTTGCAATTATAAGACTATTTTTGAGAGTTTCAAGAAAAGTAAACATTTTTTGTAAAGAATGACATCCTATCAAAAATAGGAAATAAAATGTTTACGGATTGTATTTAAACTAGGTCGTTTAGAAGACAAATTTATAGGAACTTTTTCTTCAAAATTTAGCAAGGGCAATCGTTTCCGAGGCACACTGTAGTTGCAAAAGGTAATAAAACAGTTTGCAGATTATCCTATATCAATTATCAATCGTTTGATCCCGAAGTGGTTTTAAGAGAAATATAAAAGCAAGTCGAAATTAATATTTATTTGCACTAATTTATTCTAAATATTAAAATTCATTTAATATATTCAATTTAAAAAAAGAATATCAATTCGATGTTACAATTTAAAAACGGCGCCTAGAGGTTCAAAGCGAAAATACCTAAACAACAAAGTTAATAATGTTTTCATATGTTTCAATAGAGCTGCATCCCTCATTTGCTCCCCCAAGTGAAAACCCATTTCCGACAGAGAATAACTGATTTAATTTCTGTTATCGACAAACAATATTCCGCGATGAAAGGGTGGCCGATACAGAAGACCCAATATTCTTGCAATCAGTACAAAACACTTCTCTACATTCATCGGAAAAAATGATTGAAATTGCCTACAAAAAATCACAGTAGGAATCGGAAATAAGCCAGGAAAATGGTGATTACCCCGTCGAGGCTTTTTAACTAGTCTATATTCTTTCCGAATAGGAGCACTTTGATACAAGCAATTATGAAACAGATGAGAAATCGTCTGCTGTTACAGAAAGGTCCTAATTGTTTTTTATTCGCTTCTTAAATTTGACAATTACGTACTGTAATACCGAAATACGAATATAATTTATCTGAACATTTTTTTATTTTTACCCACTTCACAAACTTTATTGTATTTCACAAATAAATTTTCAGTAGCATAAAATATTTATTAAAGCAGCTGTTTCCTGCACAGTAAAAAGACAAATGTGATAGTGGTTATTTCCTATTCAACAGTAAAGTATTTAAGACCTATTATTAGGTGTATCTCGAGTGTACCTAGAGTTGAAAATCTGCACAAGAAAAAGTCTGGGGCATTCAAGTCAGGAGACTTTGCAGGTCAATGAATGACGCCAAATAATGTGATTAGTCCTCCAAGGAAAATATATCGTATTAATAAATGGAGCATCGGTATGTGCAATACCATCATCTGTTAGAACAGTTTTTTGTTCAAACCAGATCTTCTTGCAACATACATAAAATTGTTTTCCGATATGTCCACGTATCGGTCGAAGTTATCTGTTATAGTTGTTGTGCAAATACGTCAAAAATTATTGATATTTTTTTGGAGCTATGTCCTAATTGTTGTTTGTATAATTAAATGAATTCTCTTGAGTAAAGTACTTCAAATTTTATTTATTCACATATTATGATTCAGCTAGCTTCATCGGTCATTCCTGTTAGCTTATTCAGGTTATTTTGTAGCCGCTAAAGATTTCTAAAAGCTTTCAGAAGATTGGAGATGTACTGTTAGATTAATAATACTGTGACAATTCGAAGCAATCACAAAAATTTCTTTCCTGGATCAAAATTGTGTCTTATAGATATGGTTCCATGTCTTTGCATCTTCACAATGCCGTGATTTTTTAAACACGTCTTTACTACAGAAACGCTTTGATCTAAAAAGAAACCTACCATCATTGCGAAAAGTGTACACACTATCGAACAATTTTTGAGGTAGATGGCGTTTCTGTGCACCTTTTTTTCTACTCCATGACATATTTGAATAGTTTTTCTATGATCTTTATTCACACGAACTACTGAAATAGCTGATTTGGCTCAAATATTCATATCCCATTTTGCTTGAAAATTAATTTAAAAAAATCTAAGTTTTGCTGTACAATCCCTTCACAAATAAATTTTATGAAGGCCGGCAACTGAAATGAGGTCGACGCAGGCAGTTATTCTCTTAAATCTATGTATGCACTTTACTCGGCTTCACTGGAAGCAAGTGACGTTGATGGATGTTGCGCACTTGCCAGATGCTAGATGTCGTATACGTTATCACTAAGGCCAGTTACTTAAGGCTCTATAAGGAGGAGTTTCTGTGAAAGTAGTTATTTTGGTTTTTGATTTTTGACAAATCTTAAGAAATGTATATTAGTTATTAGTAGTTATTAGAGTCAAATCGTTTGAATACAAAAGTTGTTGAAGCAAAATGTCCGGCAAAAATGACAAAAGATGTTAAGGAAAATCGGCAGTAGGAGTAGTATCAAATTCGCAACTCTAGCTGTTATAATTTGACCCATCTAGTACCCACTTGACACATTTCTTACGATAATCGCGACTTAAAAAACAGTACCCCGTAAGTATTTATAGTAGCTTTGTTGAACTAAGCACTCATGACCTGCTGCAATATATTTTAAGCAATATTTCGGAAAATTAGCAGTCACCTAAAATCCCACAACCAAAAATTTCGCCAGTTTATGCGAAATATGCGTATATAGAATCATTTTTTAGTAAAGTTTTAAAATTAGAAATTTTAACTTTAAAATGTAGGAGGTATTGATAAAAACAAAATGTTGGTAATGTGGTAATATTAGAAAATAAATAGTAGACATCTTTCTTCAGGCAGTTCCAATGCCTCCCCGATTTTCTTAAAATAGGAACTTAATACCTAAATGTGGGTGAGATATAACTTACAAAATATGTGTCAAGTCTCATCCAAACTAAAAATTGTTCGTTGGTCGTCTCACCTGTGGCACACTGATGAGAACTAATAATAAGTTCAATCTATGACCCTGATGAAATATCTTAACTATATACTAGATATTGGGGATGTAATTCAATGCTATACAGCACAATATAACGTGCTAAAAATGTAAGTTTATACAAAAAAATAATGCTGTATATGATTTCGTAGTCGGATTTTCATTAAATAAATCCATCTCTGAAGTAATATTCCGAAATGTCACTTACATAAAAAATTGGAACCGGCCATGAACTACTCGATCATCATATCTGGTTCAACAAGTACATCTAGAGGATTTATAGAAAATAAAAAAAAACTAATCCTGTGTTTAAAAAATATTTTAGAGAGGTGTCCCATTTCTGAAAGAACCACATTGTACGTATATGATTTCGATCAGTGGTTGTCAACTTTTTTTTCTTCACGGACCCCTTTAAGAAAATTTTTAAATTCAAATACTTCTTATATTAAATCTTACGATAGTATAATCAGTGTCGGAGTAAATATACTTTAGTTTTAGCTAGTATTAGACGTTATTATTATTGAATAAACTAGTTGAGGTTTTTTTAAAAACCTAATATTTTAAGGCTTTGTATACTCATCGTAAGAGTGTACCCCTTAATACGTCTTCACGTACCCCTAAGTGTTCGCATACCCCTGGTTAAATACCACTTGCTTAGATGACTTTAAACTGATTTTGCTGTAAAACACTTGTAAATATAATATAATGTCCTGTGTGCTACATAGGTTAGGTTCCATGTTATTATTAGAGATAACCAGACGGAAATCTCTTAAACTTCTGTTTACATAATTCAAACAAACTTTTCGATAAGAAACATTTAGCGAAGGAATTCGATAAGAAATTTTTTGTTATTCGTGTATTATTTGCAAAAACCCATACCTATAGTCCCCTAATTCTTAATATTACAAAAGAGGATAAAGCTACATTTTATCAAGTAATTTTTGTTTATAGTTTGATAAGCGCACCCAATTTCTGCATTATCGAATAAATATTGTATTTTTACAATTATTCTTAAGATCACATTGGTATTATACAAATAAGATTACGACAGTTTTATTTCATGTGCCTGTAACGTACCTTGTGAACGACGCTAGTGCATCTAATAAAATTGTATTTTCTTGCAGAATTTAGCGGTGCAGTGGGGAATTTTGTTCCGATGCCATGAGTTCCCGGTAAGTTATTTTTTTTATTTAATTTATCATACCTAATCCTGATACTTTCGACTTGTTTGTTTACTTCCGGGACTCATACCAAAAAAAATATTTGAAGCGGGTTAAAATTTAACTGAAACATATTTTTTAAATGAATTTGATAATTAGGGGGATACAATAAAATTGTGCTTATTAAATATTATGTCTAATGGATGAATTATTAATCTTAACAATGTGGATATTCCCCAAGAAAAAGTTTGAAGAACACTGATATACTTTGTGTTAAGTTTTCATGTATCTCTCTCAATAATTCTTCATTACAATGGTATTTATGATTAAATTATAGTTTGAGCTACAGTTTTTTTACATTTACTTACCTACTCGGACAAACATTATAGAATATCGTTATTACAGAAATGTAGATTATTACGTCAATTACAACGTGATATAATCTATAGTCGCGTATATCGCGTATATTTTTATCAACTTGCATTTCGCTTTTATTTTAAATTTCCTTCAGACCATATCAATTATAGCTAAGTTTAAAATCTAATATTTTATTTTATTTAATATAACCAAAATTGATTTTTTAGCGTCTATATATATATGCAGTCCCTTCTAAAAACATTAAAGCCTATAGTCAATAACGATTTGAGGAGACTCAAAAAAATGAAAATTTTTCAAAAAATTATTATTTACAGTCAAATGAATGAAATGAATTGTAATTTATTATTTTCTAACCAATATGTTTTTATCTTTTTGAATAGAAGTTTGATATTCACGAAATAAACATAATTACTTAAAAATAAGTAAATATCTGCTATATTTTCTTAGAAAAAAAAATGTTTTATAAAAATTCATTTAAATGACTCCTGCATTGAAAAATGGAATTTGTTAAATATTATCAGACAATTATCATTTCGTACAAAGAAAAAAATCACGATTTTTAATTCAAGAATACATTCATTTAGTATATCTGTTGTAGCACATGAATCATATCATATTCTCGCTTGAAGTAAATTTTTCCAAGAATTATTAAGCAAGATGTTTTATTTAATTCAAAATTCTGGTATTCTCGAACTGTATGCAAGTAAATTATGTTTGGGTGTATATAATCATAATCATAAATAACTAAAATTACTTAAGATCCACTTCTTATTTGTGGAAGGGCGAAATGGGCGGTGACTATTAGACGCCTTCACTATACCCATCCTTGTCTATCACATGGATCTCTATGGCTTACTTTATCGCTCTCACGTAACTTCAGATAGACCATCGGTACTTTCCTACCCTTTATATGCCACGTATATACATAGTCAGGCACTTAATACAAGTAAAAATGCCATTTGTATCTCTTATATGTATAAACTATACTATTCTGTGAATATACACTCAAAAGAAACTCAGTCCCTTAGTCAACCCGCATGGCCTTGAATAACTTCTGGCTACTCTATTGTAAAAACTTTTGTAAAAAATACACGAAACAAGAAACAAGTACAACTATCTTGTCTTCCTCCAACATCGGCTTCTGCCAATCAACACTTGTATCGAGTATACTATCAAGTTCAGACATGGCTAGGTAATCAACTGAACCCAGAAGGCTGGGGTCGGAAATTAACAGATAATACTTTGGAACCGATTCCAACTTTACTCCCATCTGCTCCGGAAAAACTCTCAAACACTATTTTTTGCAATTGTAAAAAAGGTTGTAGTGCTAAATATGGCTGTAGAAGAGTAGGGTTACTGTGTTCTCCAGCGTGTACTAATTTCCAAAGCCAGTCTTGCTCAAATGTCCAATTGAATACAACAGAGGAAGATTCATGTGATTTCGATGAAGAGACAGCAGATTCATCTTCATTTGAACAATTTATGAACATCCAGCAAGAAGAAGAGGAAGAAGAAGAAGAAGAAATGGAAGAAGACATGACTGTTGAAATCGACTTTGAAGAGTATGAATCAGATTAAAATATCAAAAGAAATCAGAACTACAGTTAGTCAATAACCAATATCAATAATCATCATGCAGTTAAAAGAGTATTGTCCCAAAAAATTCCGTCATAACAGTTCGTGGAGTAAGCCTACCGGGAAAAAAAAACGCGCCAAAGTACACTACCTCACAGGTGGTGTGGAAATGTGTGCATATCATGTAGAACGTGACTCCATCAACTATTAGAATCGCGATATCTCAAGAATGGTGATTCTTAGAAAAAAAAGTATAAGGACCATTTTTGTAGATAATTTTAAGATCTATAATTTTTATCCGATCTACTTTTTTGATAAAACTTACTGTTTTCGAAAAAAATCCAGAAAAACCTCAAATGACTTCGAGGTCGAACCTTTGACCCCGAATAACTTTTTTAGCACACATGGGATCGCTGGAGACTTTTGACATATTATTTCTAATGGTGTACTCAAGGTCTCCACCAAAATTTAGCTCTGTCGGAATTTTTCGATATTTTAAATGTCTATTTTGACCGTACTATTAGCCTAAATCTGCCTATTTTGAGTCCACGAATCTGTGGTCTTCCGTTGTATAAGTTATTCTGGAACATCCTGTATATCTATCAACTTTAAGTTAGTATTCAAACCGGGTTTTACATTGAATTTTTGACCAGTATTCAAGAAAATATCATAACGTGCTTTATATCACCCTTTCACTTGTTCTAATAAATTGGTCAACTTAATGGTAAAATTTAAAACTACCAATCTTCTAAATCCTACATCAACATTGTCTCCATTCTCTTAGTCATAACCAATTCATTGATTAATTAATTTGATAAAAACTTGATACCAAAATGTAAAACGTGTTCTAGTGCTTCTGTAACAGAACATAAAATGAAGGTTTCGATAATTATAACTGTTTGAACGCATCAAGAACAAGTGTAGAAAATGCAAAAACAGAAATTAGGTACGCCTTTCATTTTTTCAGCCTAGGTAGTATATCTAAGTGCTATATTGTGTAATGAGAGAAATGTAGGCTGTTCGGCACGCATTATGTTACAATAATTGTTAATTAAACCGGAGAAAAAACTGACAAGTAATAACCCGTGCGCCGCTAAGTGCTGAGCGCGGTCCGGCACTGCCGTTATTGAGCCGGGCTCTTCGATGAGCGCATAACCTCGTTATGAGCCGCATTAAAGCAAATTGCTGAAATAAACCCAGATGTAACATAAGACTGGATTTCAAATGGCCGCATGTAGACCGATTCCAGCGGAGAATTTTATATCTTCCAGCTAACTACATTCAAATATAAGTCGGCTGGGATATGCTAGTTTATGAGAGTTTTATTAACGTAGTTAATTCTGTTAGTGGTGTTAATCGCAGAATGTATGAATTGGTTGCATGTAAGTCGAAGTTGATTTTCTCTCTAATATTTCTACTCAAAATAATCAAGTAAACCAAGACCAAATGTTTTCTACGGGGTCGTAAAACGCTTCGTTTTCGAAATACAGAATGTTCATATTTCAAAAACCCACATTTATTTAAATATCCCTTATAGTACAGTCATTGAAGCTGAAAATCAGCTGTAACCTGCGAATTCTTTGAAACTGCATGGATTTGCATAAAAATTTAGAATAAGGCTCATCTTAGGCTCAAGTTCAAAAGTGACATAAGCCCGATTGACGCTTTTTGTTTTTTAGGGGTAAAAACTACCCCTAAGTGAAAAAAATCGAAAACATTAAGTTTTAAGCATTTTATTGATAAAAATCTTGTTCAAGCACAAAAATTAAATAATGTTCCATGTTCTCGAACATGTTCTATGATATATTTGATCTTTTCGACCCTTTATTTAACCCTTAAAAACTCCCCTATGCAAAAAATAATGATAAAAAATTACTTTTTAAAGATTTGGAATGATTAAATCGTGCAATTATTTAAAATAAAAGTTAGCTTATAGCTAATAAAATAATTTTTACCCTTTCAACCCCTAAAAACCACCCCTATATTGGCAGAAATGATAAAAAATTACTTTTTAAAAGCTTGGAATGCTTTAACGGTGCAATTATTTAAAATAAAAATTCCCTCATTGCTTATGAAAGAATTTGTATCTCATAACACTTTTCAACCCTTATAAATCACCCCTGTGCTAAAAAAATGATAAAAAATTACGTTTTAAATCTTGGAATGCTATAATTGTGCAATAATTTAAAATAAAAATTCCCTTATATTGTTTATGAAAGAATATTTTACTTTTGCCATTTTCAACTCTTATAAACTACCCTTTTACCAATATTAATGTAAAATATTTTTATTATAATCGATTTTTAAATATAATTAATCATAAAAAAATTGCTACGCTGCATATAAATAATCACACTAAATTTTTTTACTCATTTTATTTGTATAATATCATATATAATATATAAAAATGAGAAAGCCTATTATGCTCCGAAAAAATGTCATTGGTTTTTTTACCATAACTCGGTTAATTTTGAAGCTAGTATCCTACAAAAAAGCATTTTAAAGATAATTTCAAGAGCTGTAAGATCGTTTGCATATAAAACCTTTTAAGTCCTTCATTTTTTAAAGGGAAAGGATCGAACGGCTCGAGACAGGTCGTTTTTTTCATTAAAATGAATACTTCAAACGGCGATATCTCTTTTATTTTTTATGCTATAGGAATATAAAAAAAAATATTTGTTGAAAAAAAGCTACATTTTTCTTGTCTCTCATTTTTTACATATCTTTCATAGTTTCAGTTATTATATAAATAAGGCAATGCAATTTTTTTTTGAATAATGAAAAATACGTTTTTACCATATATTATTTAAAAAATACGAATTCTAAACCGGTCCAACTTCAGGATCGTATGAAAAACACTAAAATAAAACTAATTGTAAAGGGTCTACGATTAATTTTAATTCTGATGGACATGGTACAGCGTTTACTGCTCATTTTTCCTTAAAAAATATGAGCAACCCATCTGTTTTTGACGACAACTCCTTCAATTTTGCTCTAATTAACTTTTATAAGTACTCATTTTGAAGGTCTTTTTGAGTACTACAAAAAAATAATTATAAATCCAACGCAATTGTCAAAAATTAAAAAAAATCGTGGGGCAAGGTGTTAAGGGTAGTAACCTCATAAAAAATTTATCTTATTACGCTAACAATTTTTTTACTTCTGATAGTGGTGGTGTATCCATAATTGTATTTCTAATAAAAAGTTTCTACATTTTTTTAAAAAGAATAGTTTTGGTGTTATTATCGATTTACTTTAAACGTTTAAAAAACAGTAAATGGATATATTTTTTTAATTAAAAAAAAGAAGAAAGAAGACAAGATTTAAATACACTTATCCACCTTACAAATGCTTAGTAGCGTTAAAATTTTGGAAATGTTTTTAAAATGCTAATGCTTCGTAGGTATTTCGAAAAACGAAATGTTATGTGATCTATGTTTACAAGAAGTTTTTTTTTAAATGAGGTTTTTATCAACTACTGTCTATTTGTCTGCAACAACTTGACTCATATTTACATTTTAGTGTTCCTTGAATCACTTCCCTTTCTCCAATGATATTTTTATTCGAATAGTTTCTGCTGTTTATGGCACTGCTGTTTTGAGAAATTAACATTGAAACTTGAAAGTCTTACTTTTCTCAAAATATAGAATTATAAACCGCAAAGGAAACAGAGAAAATGAAGTACAGTTCAATCAATTTGATCTGGCACAAACTAGCCTTTAAGTTTATTCAAACATAATTATTATAAAAATAATTTTCTAAAGAAAATTATAAAAACAATTTTTGTAATGTTTTTTATGTTGCATAATATTGACATCAACAACACATCTAAGTTTTTGTTCTGCCTCTGTTTCTGATTTAGCGTAGATACAGTGACAATGACGACAGATATTTATTGAAAAAATAGGAAATAATCTATAAATGTACCTACTAAAAGATAATGCAGTTTAAAAATCGACATTGCAGATGTATAAGCAGATAAAGACTCATAGGATTAAAATATTCAGTATCATTGTCGCCAAAATAATCTTGTAGTTTCAAGGACAATGCTAAATCAAACTAATGACGTCTGATTTGTTTGTAATTAAGTTTTCTATTCCTCTGTATCTAGAGGTTAATGGTTGTCGACTGATTATAGTCTCATTCATTCAACCGTCACGGAAAAAGTTATACTTAGTTTCTCCAAACTAGTGATTCTGATTAAAATTATCAATAAGTCCTAGTAGGATAAAGATCCATGGTAGATTATAAATAAAGAAGATGAAGCAATTGATTCATACTTAAATTTAAGATCCAAATTAAAAAAAAACTTAATTTTTTAAGAGATGAAAGAAGAAAAGGTCTAATTAATTTTTAAATAACTATGGGGAATAGGAAATTTAGCCTTTCCAGAAAGACTCAAATTATAATGTTGAACAAAATACGCAATTCACCTCAAAACGTCGGGATGTTTTATTAATTTGCCTGTTATTCTTTGAAAATATTTGTTAGTAAGTTTGTAAAATAAAAATTGGAAGTTACACTTTCATAATAACAATTTTTATGTTGTGAAATCAAAGAATAACGATAGAAAATATGGAAATAAAAAAGTATGAGATTAAAAATTGATTTAATTTTAAAATTGAAAATTGCTAGTTTATTTAAAGTAAATCTACTGTTACTAATCTGGTGTTTGACCCAGAAGTAGTTAATGTAGTTCATAACAATGGTCAGGTGCATACTGTGTTTACAGAATTTACTAAAAGCGTTTATAATTTTAATCGCGATATATTGCTCAAAAACTTTATGAAATTGAATTTTTAAGTTGTGTGTCGTATTTAAAAAATCGATACCAGTAATGGTCCCTAGGGGCATAATATCAACTAACTTTTTACATTGTCAGGGGTACCACCACAGGGTTCAACTTGGGACCATTATTTTTTATGTATAGTAAATGACTCAATATTACCACTGTCGACAATTTGTCGATGTTTTAAACTTTACAAAAGAATTAAATCATTAACTGATTGTTACTTTTGGCAAAAAATATGTGTTACTGATTGTTTCGGAACAAAATTGCTTATTCTTTATTGTGGCCAAATGCGTTTCTACTACGTTTTCTCGTAAAGTTAATGATTTCATCTTTAACAAAAATCTTTATAAATAAGACATTACTGCCTGTTAAAGACCTTGATATGTTGTTGAATTCTACATTAAACTTTAATAAATATATTCACTATTAAGAGCTTTTCGTATGTTCGGGTTTATAATAACAAATTCATATAACATTCGTAAAGAAAAAACGTTTATTTATTTAATATTATGATAAGTTAGAAGTATTTTAGAATACGTATCTATTAGGTATTTGGTTCTCCTTATATGAAGTATACAAAAATCATATCAAACAAGCGCAATACAAATTCTTAGATATCAATGTTATAGAAAACATATTTACCACTACGATTATGTTAAACTTTATTAAGTGGATTTAATTTTAGAAAATTGGAATTTAGAGCATTATATTCATAAAAATTATTTGTACGTATATACATTTTTTATTGATACAATGAACTCTTTATGTGTTTTGAATCAAATTAAATTATTAGTATTACAATATTGTAGTAGAAATTTGGATAAAAATTTACCTATATACGGATTATCTCTAGTAGTTGTAAATGATATACTAATTCATATATCATTCAACAAAATTAATAAAGACATATTCTTTGATACATTTTCTCTTTTCAAAGAAAAGTTAAACTTCATTTACGATAATTTCAGATACTTACTTACGAGATTTTTTTTATTTCCCTTTTTTTATATTTCCCTTTTGTGTTATTTTTTATATAATCTATGGTATGTTCTGACAATATAATTAATAATATTGTTTTTTATTATTATGTCTATGGTTACTGATTTCACACACCGAAATTGTAATTTTGTTGCAATGTAAAAAAATCGGTGTGAGTGAAAGCAATAAAGGTACGAAACGAATCCACATTTTCAATCAATATTGAGCATTTTCATAATTTTTCTCTTTTGTGATAATATCTGAACTAAAACTGAATACTTTCATTCAAATATAGGTACTATGGTTGTCGTGAGCTGTCTTTGTCTATTCCCATCATCCCTAAAGGTCATTTCCTGGCGTGGTGTAAGGAGTGTGGTGCTGGACAAGTGTCTATTTATCCGGTTATTTTGGTGACAATTGTTTAAATGCAGTGGTTTGATTACAATAATTAAAAACAATAATATATTGATTAATATTTGGTTAAATAAACGGATAGATAAACTGTTACCTATAATTACGTATTTGTAACGTACAATATATGTAGGTTATGGCAATCTATTCGTCCGATCAGTTCACCAATTCCTTTAATCGAGACCTAAAATATTGTCTCTAAAACAGATATGTGTAGAACATACTGTGGCAGCTAAGTAGTTTATGACTTTAATGCAATAATATTTACAGAGTATAATAAAGTGGTGCAAAACCACTCCAGATATTAATGAAATGGAGGCGGCTATTGCAGCGGGCTCTGGGGTGCTGCCCCCCTTGGAAATTTTCATAATACCAAATTACTCAAAATTAAATTTAAATCATATTAGAAAAAAAGTCAACTTCTAATTGGTTTTATATACTCAGAATAGAGTTAAAAGTCACTCACTTGATAATTAGCAGAAATTCAGATTTGAGTAAAATTCACTTCACTTCATAGAATGAAAATTTCAGTGAATCGTGTGTGGACAGAAATTGACACATTATTGAGTAAATCTGAGTGAATTTTATTTGAGAATTTTCTCTACAGTGTATAGACTGCAAGCGATTATTGGATTGTATCGGTGGGTTACAATATTTGAATAAATAAATAAATTAAGACAGCATGTGAATTAAAACACTGGCTGATGAAAATAATTTGTAGCCGCGCAGCTGTGAGCGTACCTGTCGGCCGGCTCGGACTGGCGCTCCTTTCCTTCGCGGCCCTGTTAATCAATAAATAATCGAAGAGATACGCAAGAGGAGAAAGCAAACTAAATAGAGAGGCACCTGTTAGAAGCGGACGACGGACGGCGATTGCAGCAGTTACATATATTGCCAGGCTATCGCTTTGGTTTATTATATCGCTCGGCGATAGTCGTGTATATGCCCCATGCATAATGCATGACAGTATAAAGCTTCGAGTCCGAATTTGACACGCTGATTCCCAGAGCAACTCCTGCATCTTACATAAGCATAACATCGTCTACATTATAGGGGTTTCAGACTGTAATTCATTTTCCACCGGACTCCAGTCAATTATTAAAAAATTGCCGTCCCTCGGTGCATCATTTCTCTGCTATGCGCGCTCCCGGAACACTCGTATTTTGCGGGAAAAGAAGTATCCCGCCAGGCGCAGCGCTAGGACGAGCCCTCGGGGACCACTTCCGGCTTGTTTTACATCGTTTTGTTCTAACAATCTAGAACATAACTCTTGTATCGAGCCGTACGTATGTAAAGTTTCGGGCGGAAGCACTCGGTGTTATTGAAAATTGAAATTCGGGTGCTCATTTGACAGACTATAACTCAACGTTAACTGATAAAGATTACCGCTGCCGGAGAAAGACGGAGAAAGGCGGAGAAAGAGATAACTTCCGGGAAAATTACGCCAATACTTGAATACCATCAACTTTTTGTGTACTTTCTTCAATATTCCTAACAAATTACTTCTTGAGATTCTCAATTCTAAAATGTGCCGAACTGTCAAGTCAGATAATAGATGGATCCACCGATCCCCAGAACCAATTAGTCGACGTGTGCTGATGAGACACAGGATGGGATGGAAGCAATTAATACAGAAGTGGAACAAATATTTAATATTTATTGTAAAGTGAAAGCTAAATAAGCTTCGTAAATGACACTGCAAATTATGTTCGTTAAAGGCAGGGGAAATATCTACTTATTTATTCTACTTAAGGTCACAATACATTGTTTTTGAAATAAATTTTGCTCTTTAAAAAATACAAGTCAAAAATTGATACTTATTCCATGTCGGATATATGTTGCGGGGTGTTCGTGAAAGAGAGGTTTTACACTGTAAAAAAAATTTCACTCAAATTTTACTCAATTTTCACTAGAATAACCAGATAAATCGATACTTATCCAACTCCAAAGCACACCATACGCCATACTGCCATCCACCACGGCACGATTACGAGATAACCTAATGGAACGATGGGAACAGACAAAGACAATGCATCTGGTTATGAAAAAAGTTGGGATCACTCAGTAATGACGACATTTACTCTGATTTAGGTACAAGTGCACCAAATAGGAGTTTACATGAACAATTTATTTAAAGAGCACCTATATTTGAGTGAAAGTACCTACTTAGTTTGAGTTTAAATATAATGACAAATGAGTAAAATGGCCAAAATGCCCAATATTGAGTGGAAATATACTCAATAATTTCACTCAATGGATCCGCTTTCTCTTACACCGATATTTTTACAGTGTAATTTGAAGAGTCACACTAATGCGTTTCACAAAACAGCACCTTATTAAAATAATAATAGAGTGAGGAAAGGTGATATGAATTATGTTGGGTAATATGGAATACCTAATTATTAGCTATATTACTAGTGCCATCTATACTCCGTAGGTAAAAGTTCATTTCTTTTAACTCCAAACTCATCCGCCGGAATATACATATATTTTGATAGCATCAACCATCTGGTTCTTGATTTGGCAATATGTAAAATTTTTAGGCAAATAGGTACATTTTTTTTCGATACGTGATTTCATTCTATGTAACAGGTTTAATACGTAGACAATTGATACAGGATATAATTAATATAGATATATAGCTTATTTGGGCATATTTTCATTTTTAATAAAGCTATAGCCTTCAAGTTTCTGAAAGCAGATAATATGGAATAGTACAAGTAAAAATACCTACTGTGAATGATTTTTTTTATCCCACTCTTAATTGACTCACCTGACGACGAACTATGATTATGTGACGAAGCTAAATGTATTTTTTACACACAACATTTCTTATGACGCCAGAAGAAAAATTTGGATCTAATATCAATTTTGTGGTCTATATGTAATTCATATTACTCTACCATATTACCAGTAAGAACAATTGCACAGTTTTTACTTCATCAGGAATATATTTTCAGTTACTTTGATTTCGAACATCGTTACTGCTGCTAGTCTAAACTCTTTCTCGCACCCATCAGAATATTTTTAGTTTTACTCTATATTACCCTTACTTACCCTAGAGATATTTGCATTTTAAGTAAATGAAATTTCTGATGCTGGTTTTGTTATTATTCGTAATATGGCAGAAAAATAAATCAGTGCTTCGTGTCATATCCAACGTTATTTCTGTTTAACATATTAATAGTAGCTTTGTACGTTCTGGATTAAGTTTTAGTGGGTTGGTATTAATTTACGTGTTAGTGTAAGTTTGTTGTGTAAATTATTGTCAACAAACTTTTATACTTTTTTAAAGATTAGTGATTAACATTTTTGTTAAAATGACACAAAGGTACAGTAATAATGATCTTGTGAGACATCTCACTTCTATGTGGATTCCTATCCTGATAGAATAGAAGCCAATATCAATATAGTCAAAGAGCGACTGTGGACTAGCACCAGCCAAATTTCTCATTAGCTTAGTGTTAATGTTTGGAAAACTTTACACGAAAATTAACACATCACATTCACGTATTGCAACTAGAAAGGTACCAAGCTTTATTTTTGTAAGTGGTCATTAAAAAAATAATGAAATAGAAATTTTCTTTAAACAACTTTTATAATGAAATTTCATTTTCAAATGAAATGTTTCATAGTGGATAGGACGCACTGGACCAGGACTATAAGGCATTCTATGTGTGTACAAAATAGAAGCTCAGACGATTCATGGATTAAGTGAAAGAATTACATTCACATCCACAACAATTACTGTTCAGCAAAACGCAATAAGCCTNGATATAAAACGCGTATTGCTAGCACAGTTGTATAGTGACTATAAACCTTATTCTTTATTAAATTATTGTATAACTAGTATACAACGTTTTTTATACCCTTTACGAAATAATAGCAATAACTGTTATTAAAGTGTTCCATATCGTTATTAGAACATCTAGTACTGGTTATAAGTTTTTTAATAACATATGTATTAAATTGTTGTATACTCTGTATGAGTTAAAAACAAATGACACTAAGTTTTCAGAAATTTTATTGGATAACTGTTATTACAAGCTAAGGTTCTAATGTAAACATAAAACATACATTTACGTATTAAAAATGACGACAAATCGCTCCCAAAACTGTCCAGATTATTTTCTTAGCAACGATACACCCGTATTTTCTTGTATTACATGAGAATTTGCACTATAACTCTTCCAACTTAAGACTGAAGCATCCCCTGAAAGGTTGAGCTTCTTTCCATCTAATTCTATTTTCTCTGGTTGATTGACTTTATACCCATGCTCTTCTTTGTCACCTTCTGTTCCTCCATCTTATGTAAAACTTAACATCAGTGGTTTCTAATAGGGCATACAAAATAATAATTTTTAAGACTTAGACAAGATTTACATTTGAAAAAACAAAACAATTATAAGCCATAAAACAGTTAGATACTTACATAATTTTCCATCACAACGCGATGTGCTCATGTATCCCACAAAACATGTGCCTATACTGTCTACTTTCATCAAACTAGACGTATAATAGTCGTAAGTCGATGCACAGCGGACTGTNATCGGAAAGTATGGATGGGAGATATGTGGTAGACGCAGTGTACACTAACTTTTCTAAAACTTTTGATAAAATCCATCATCCCAGCTTGTTTGTTAAACTATAACTTTACCAACACCCAATCACATCTTTTATATATAATTTGGATAATTCTAACAAATATTCAGGAGAGAAATTAATGACACATTCTTGTTCATTAGCTGCTGTCAAATTTATACTAAAACCATCGCAATGGCTGCTATTTTATAAACATACTTTCTTTGAGAGACGACATTTTTAGTGCTTAATGAATGCACAAAAATAAAATATTACTACTACATTTTTAACTTATTCTAACTCCAATTAAGTAGTAATTAAAAAAACATACATTAGAAGTACGTTGACGCTAATTTATAGACCAGGTGCTGGGTTAATGTTTAACAAAACTAGTGAATTTAATAAGTTAATTAAAATTCAATTTGAAATATATATTCTAGGTTATGCCGTTTTTCTCTTGCATTTAAATTTAATTAACAGATATTTCCAATATATAAAAAATAAAACTGTAATAATATAAATACCTGTCTGGAATTGTAGAATGACAATGTTATGTAAATGTGTGGTAGATTCGTCCTGTTGTGAAATTTGAAGAAGCCAATCGTTATACGCTTCTTCAATTATTTATTAGTTTTTATTATTATTAACGGGTTACTAAAATAACTAAATTTATATGATACAAGGTGGCATAATTAAGAACTAATATTATTACTTTGCTGAGATGTGTTCTGTTTTTGCTATTAGAGTAAAATAAATTTAAAATATTAGATAATACCTACCAATTTAGCAAAAATTCATTTTTGTGTAAAAAATCACAGAAATATTTAAATGATATAATAATAATAATATCTACCACTATATTTTTGATTCTAGAAAAATTTAGGTAAAATACTGTCTAAATATATAGAGTGTTCCAGATATATAGTTAAAATTTTAACCATATATTTTTCTCATTGANTGACGATCACTTAACCATTATAAGATGCGTTTTACACGTTAAAAACGGAAACATATTCAGTATAAGAACGAATAATTCTGTTAATACAATTGTTATATACAAATTCGGATACTGGTCTTTATACAACAAATCTTTCTTACTATACAATTGGAATATAAAGTCTTTATTTCATAGATGCATAAGGTGTATTAAGCACCTTCCAGTTAAACTAATTGAATAATGAGTATGGAGATGATTGCTTTTTTTTAATAAACGTATATTTGTTATAAAAGTTTTAATATGCGCTATACATATTATTCTAGATAAACAGTTTAATAAGCCCATTTCTTTCAGTGTAGAATGGTACCAAGCTTTATTTTTGTAAGTGGTCATTAAAAAAATAATGAAATAGAAATTTTCTTTAAACAACTTTTATAATGAAATTTCATTTTCAAATGAAATGTTTCATAGTGGATAGGACGCACTGGACCAGGACTATAAGGCATTCTATGTGTGTACAAAATAGAAGCTCAGACGATTCATGGATTAAGTGAAAGAATTACATTCACATCCACAACAATTACTGTTCAGCAAAACGCAATAAGCCTGCATCAATATTTTAACTAATAATATTATGGGTTGCATACATCGCATTGAATTACATCCCCAGTATCTAGTAAATAGCTATCTAGCTAGCTAAGATTATTCGTCAGGAGAGTCACCAGATTTAGACTGGTTTCTAAATAACTTCAACTTGCCTGAAATTTTCTGCCTTAATATAATCGGATGGAGTTAGGGATGTGTTTCTATGAACTTTTTTTGTTCAGAATGAACGTATCTAAAGTTATTTTAGAAGCGAATCAAATTAATATGACAATTATATGATACAATCGTTAGAGGCTGTAACATTAAAATATCCGCATAAATAATAGAAGCCTCAAACTTTAAGATTATAAGAATTATTTTATATGAATAATATTAATTTTTATTTATATTATANCTAACTCCAATTAAGTAGTAATTAAAAAAACATACATTAGAAGTACGTTGACGCTAATTTATAGACCTGGTGCTGGGTTAATGGTTAACAAAACTAGTGAATTTATATAAGTTAATTAAAATTCAATTTGAAATATATATTCTAGGTTATGCCGTTTTTCTCTTGCATCTAAATTTAATTAACAGATATTTCCAATATAAAAAATAAAACTGTAATAATATAAATACCTGTCTGGAATTGTAGAATGACAATGTTATGTAAATGTGTGGTAGATTCGTCCTGTTGTGAAATTTGAAGAAGCCAATCGTTATACGCTTCTTCAATTATTTATTAGTTTTTATTATTATTAACGGGTTACTAAAATAACTAAATTTATATGATACAAGGTGGCATAATTAAGAACTAATATTATTACTTTGCTGAGATGTGTTCTGTTTTTGCTATTAGAGTAAAATAAATTTAAAATATTAGATAATACCTACTAATTTAGCAAAAATTCATTTTTGTGTAAAAAATCAGAGAAATATTTAAATTATATCTACCAATATATTTTTGATTCTAGAAAAATTTAGGTAAAATACTGTCTAAATATATAGAGTGTTCCAGATATATAGTTAAAATTTTAACCATATATTTTTCTCATTAAAGGCCACAACTTTTGTCTACTAAATTTTTGATAACACCTCTTAATTTTTAAAATAATATAAGTACATATTTTTTAATTTAAAACATATTATCCACCACTGAAGAACAAGACAAAATTTAACTGTCCATTTGCACTAAAATAACATCAACAAGTAGCTTAATTTTATTATCACCACTACACTCTTTTCAGCTAACGTAACCCAATAGCTTTGATAATAGACGAGAAATTTAATTAAATTTTTAGAAAGCAGTGACATTTTTTTTAAGGACAGATAGAGTCAAATACAGTCAGTAAAGTAAAATTTGCTTCGCCAAAGTGGGATAGAATTTTCCTTAAGAATCAAACTTCAGAAATGTGTAATAATTGGGCAACTTTGCAATTGATAACAGCACTTTGAGATTTATTTCATGCGCCATATTGGATCCGCCAGCTTTTATTCAGGAATTTTCGGATTTGGACTTCAGATTCATAATCAGCGACCCCAAAAACCCGAGGTAAATACTTACAGTAGTGATGAGAAGGTTAGGAGACCACGAATTTTCAGGCAAAGGCCAAATTTTTTTGAAAAATATGACCCAAAAGACTTTTTCATAAGATTTAGGCATTCCCCACATACAGTAGAAAATTTATTCGAAGAAATACAGGATATTATTAATGAAAGTACACAATGGTACATGTTCTATATTTCTACATATTTTGAAAATTACAATACCTAATTCTTAACAGATCGAAATGCATTCCGACTACAATTTAATAAATTAAACTCTACCTCAATCTTCTTCCATCCCTTTTCTTTATCAGCCCATGTGGTACTGCCAGTTTTTTCAACGATATGTTTCTATTTGTCGAACAGGGCTACTAACAAATTCTTCGCATGTAAAATTTACATAATCAAAAATTAAAAACAAAAAATGGTGGAGGCGCTGCTCGATGTGCACTGTGACATAAAATCATAAATATTTCCTAAACTGTTAATTTGACCGAGTTGAACCAAGAGGATATTATCGTTGGCAAATTGTAATTGTCATCTGTGCAAAAATTCTGGGTTGTTAACCATTGGGCATAGTCCGTTCCTGGCGTTCTGGGCATAATGAAGTTTCACTTACAACATAAAAAATAAGCTGTACGCATGTGTTATCGATCACCAAATTTGCATCATGCAGAAGTCAACAGTTTAGAAACTGTAAATAAAAATAACTTTTTAATTTTTACGTTTGAGGGCCCGTAACTTGTTAACGAAGGCCCGTAAGAAAAAAATTAAATGTAGAACTGATATTATTTTGACCTCATCGATTTGTACTCGTCTTTTTTTATCAAGTACCGGAACACCCTATACAGTGTGTTCCTAAATAAGTGTCGCAACGGAAAACTGTAAATTCCTCTTGAAAAAATATATTTTTTTTCAGTTTTTTGCCAGTATCTTAGGAACCGTTTGAACTACAGGATTGAGCTTTTGAACACACATTACCACAATTAATAGCTACTTTTCCGCATCCTTCTCGAATTCATTGGACGTGTCAGTGGTGGAGATTTTAAAGTATCGTAAGGGTTTTCCCCCTTAACTTTTACGCAACTGGAAAAATTGACATATGACAGCAAATTCTGAAGCGCCAATTAATTTTACACAAAGAGTTCTCTTGGTTCATTGCTCTAAAGTCAGCCGTGTTCAAGAAAAATGACTCTTTATGAACAAAACCAAACAATTTGCTAATGTTTCGAAAATCTTTTGTAATTCAAAAAATAGGTAGTAATAATTAACAATTTTAACGGAATTTAACAACAAGCGACTTTATCCGGCTTCCAGTTCCGAGATAACCGTTACGAAGAGCAATCATTCAAACCCATCCCCGTCAAGAAAAATAAATCTGTAACAAATTGCAACGGCGGAATTAGAACAGGTCTTCAAGAAGCCACGGTCTTGCGGGACACGGGAATGTGTCCAAGTGAAATAATGAGCAGACAAACGACATTGACACCACTATACCCGGGCTCCCGATGTAGAGCTGCACGTCGCCGAACGACCTCTAAATCTGTCCGCCGCTACACCGAAACATGGGCCCATAATGAGACCCTCCGGCCTTCCCAGCTCGGCCCTCTCATTAACCTTACACATATGTGTACTCTCTCGGCTTCGATTTCAACGACCCCACACATGCACGCCACATCGGGCTTCCTTTTTACAATTAATTAAACTGAAGATTGCGTTTATTAGGAGACAAATTTACGCACAGGAAAACGCTGCAATTTATCTTGCATATACGGTTTAAAACATGGCATAACCCAAAATTAAGGCAAATAATTAAATCTGGTTTTCTGATAGTCAACCTTAATTATATCCAGGTAAAGCTGGCCGCACATCGAAAACTGTGCTGTGGTGCGCAACATTAGATAATCCGACAGGCTAAAGTTACTGAAATTCATAAAAGTGGTAACAAAAATTATGAAAGAAATTGCCCAATTTATTTGCTCTCGGCACCAGGTAAATTGTTGGAAGCGATTGTAACTGATGCACTCTTGTTAACCTGAAAAATTTGATATTAGAAGAACAGCATGGCTTTTTACAAGTTCGATCTGTTGTAACCAATCTGGTCCCATGTTCAATTTATATCGGAAAGTATGGATGGGAGATATGTGGTAGATGCAGTGTACACTAACTTTTCTAAAACTTTTGATAAAATCCATCATCCCAGCTTGTTTGTTAAACTGTAAAATATTACTGTACAAGTACAACAATTTCTTAAGTATAAAATCATACGTATCAAATAGGTCAGAATATCTAAAAGTGAATAATTACAATGGCCAAGAAAAAAAAAGTTATGTGAACTTTACATGAGGCATATGATTTCCTGTGTATTTTTGTCTCCTGAACACGAATCCACAGTCTGTTTTGTTCCAGCACCCTTCAGTTTTCCGTAAATCGCTGAATACCTTCAGAAAATCGCTAAAAATTTTCAGTAAGATGGAGAAATTTAGGAAGTGACGCGATTTTAACGCGTTGTCACAATTACTCCATAACCCTTTATTCTTCAAAAAATCTTTAGAAAAAGGGCGAAATTTGAGAAGTGACGGCTTGCTGGGCAACAAGAGGATGAAGAATAGAATACGTATGAAATGCTCTGAAGCACACCCTCAAAGCAGACCCGTGAACATTCTCGGCTAGTGCATAGAACCCAGATATTCAGGGTTTGATGGGGTGGTGGAATGCCGAAAAAATCAACGGCCATCCGAAAGAGGATACAAATGACATAAATGTGGATTGGAGAGCAATGATTTAATTAATGGAATACATCGAAAACCATGAGTTTTATATAAAGATCTCGTTACTTCTACAAATTTGCCATTTTTTAGATCTTCATCGATTTTTTGAAGACCAGACGGTGATGGAGCAAATCTGACATTGGATTCGGATTCAGAGGGTAACAATACGTCCGAACACATATGCTGCATGTCAAGATCTCGTCACTTCTCAAATTTCGCCCTTTTTCTGAAGATCTTAAGCGATTTTTTGAAAACTAGAGGGTTATGGAGTTATTCTGTCAACGGATTCGGATCCAGGAAGTAAAATTACGTCGAAAAACATGTGTCACAGGTTAAGATTTCGTCACTTCCTAAATTTATCCATTTTACTGAAGATTTTTAGCAATTTTCTGAAGGTATTCAGCGATTTACGGAAAACTGAAGGGTGATGGAGCAAAAGAGACTATGGATTCGTGCACAGGAGACAAAAATACACAGGAAATCATTTACCGCATATAAAGTTCACATAACTTTTGTTTTTGTTGGCCGGTGTTATGCTTCAAGTTCCGTAAAAATTGCATAAGGTATACCGCAGGGGTTTCATTATGGTCCTTTACTCTTTCCCTTATTTGCCAGTGATACTTGTGCCTCTCACTCACATTTTATTATACCTTCTAGTGATTTGAAGGTATTCAAATCTATGTCAACCCTTAATGATTGTCAAAATTTGCGAGCAAGCCTGATCTTTTCTCTTCTCTCTTCTTCCAGTATTGCGACACTAACATATATGAACATCTTTATCTAATAATTTACTCGTCTCAAAAATAATTTTAGTTATATACAGGGTGTCCGGAAAGGTCATCTCAAAAATGAAGGGATATACAGGGGAGGCCAAAATAGTTATAGTACTTCATAAAAAAAAATTCCTATCGGGTTTCCTAACTCCACAACTAAGCCCGATAGGAAAAAAAAATTGTTATGAAGTACTACAACTATTTTGACCTCCCTGTATACCCCTTCATTTTTGACGTGACCTTGTCACACCCTGTATATTGAATTGACGCTGTCCTCCTAAAAAACGTGCAACACATCAAAGATTTGGGAGTAACATTACATGTTAAATTATCGTTTGAAAACCACATTAATCATATTGTAGGAAAAGCTCTACATAACTTGGGATTTATATCGTTATTCTATGTAACACATTTATCAGATCACATCTTGGATTTGCAAGTTTCGTTTGGAATCCTCAATACGTGAAATATATTGATCGTATAGAGAAAATTCAGAAAGCTAATCAAAACTTGCAGTTTGAAAATTATGATACAGGACACTAAATACGTTAAAAATAAGTTGTAGAGGAAATATATCGTGTATATTATTTTTGTTTCACTTGTTAAATGACAAAATTAACTGCAGCTACATTTTGGGTCAAAAATTGACTTACACAAAAATCTCTCAACTAGTGACGGAAACGGTGGAAGATACTATTACTAAAAAAATTGAATCTTTGATTTCACTAAATATTTTGGAAAAAGAATAAGTGCATTTAGTTTCAATTAGTGTTTCTAAGAACAAGATGAATTTCACTTTATTTAAAAACCAAGCCATAATTTTTGAGTAATTAAGAGTAAAATTAACTGCAGTTGGTTGTAATTATAATGTTTCATAGCATTATGTTGGGCTGTCATGCATATAAGTAAATATTATACAGGATGTTTTGTAACAAATAGGCCATAGTGTAATGGAAGGTTCCTGGAATCAAAATCTACATAATCCAACTTACCTTAATGCAAAAGCTAACCATAAATATCCTATGGCACAATGTCTCGTAACTCCTCCATTTGTCCAATGTCTCCAATCCTCCATTTTGATATGGCGGAGAGGAAATCTGAAAAAAAAAAACAAAATAAATTTGATGTAGAATGACGAAACTTGGGTAAATAATTTTTATAATTTAAGATAAAAGTGCGCTGAATTCGGATAAATGGAGGTCAACTATTGGCGAATTACCTGTATCGGCTTTTCAGAAAGAAACCGTTTGCACATTATTCTTAACGCACAGTTGATGTTTACTCGTGTACAAATTTTGACATTTTTATCTTTAGTAGATTTAAAGATAATTAAGGAAAACTATTTGGAAAGTACAAATTCAACACACTGTATCTCGAAAACAGGGCGTCTAAGAAAAAAACGTTATATGAACTGCCCCCATTATTTTCCCATGATGAACTTGCACACAATTTTTTTTTGAAACGTGCACGGGACACCCTGTATAAAAAAAGATATTTTTTTCAAACTGATTTACTTTTTTAAACTTATCTTCTTATTACTGTTATAGTCCTTCCGAAATCAGTTGAATATGCAAAAAAACGTCTGGTAATAAAATTTAATGAGTTTCCGAAGCGTCTCTAAAAAAATTCCCTGCTAAAGGAAAAAAATTATAATAATTTGTATATAATGTGTAGAAAATTTCTATTATATGTTCCAACATATTTTAATTATTTATGTCCTCAGACAATTTTATTATACTGGTAAATTTTGTTTTGTTCCGTCTCAAATGGTCTCCAAAATGCCATGTTGTCATAATGTTAGTAAACAAAATATCGCTCTTATTTCTCCCTTTCGCAATTGTAATATGAATGATTGATAAAAGGTGCCTATAATAAATTAAAATTGCCTGATTCACACCGAATTCCGCACTGGAGCACTGCACTGCTGGGCAATTTATGAACCACTTGTCGCCTGCTGTGATTTATTGCCTAGAAGTCCAACACAGTTGTGTTACTTTTCGTTTGCCCGCGCTCGCATTCTTCAACTGGTCGTATATTTCTACCACCTGCACGTTTAGTTCGACCAGGCCTATATATGGGTATGACTAAATAAATATGGGAACAAGTTTTTCAAATATTTCAATGCCGAGTTGCTGCTTAGCGACCGAGCCTGGTACATACCTTGAAATTATAGGTTCTTCAAATGACTTCGGACAAACTATACTAAGAATTTTAATAAATTAAAATTCACCCTTGAGCTACTCATTTAGACTGAACTGATACACAAATCTGTCAACCAGTGGTGGAAACAATGGGAGACACTGTCAATAAGAACCTTAAAATTTCGATGTTTGACTAGTTAGAAAAGTTAGATAAGAGCACTTTACCAGTTGGTGTTTTTTAAGAAGAAACATGTTTTCCATTTTATTGGAAGATGTAACCAATTTTGAGTTATTATTCGTTTAAATTTAAAATAAGCCTATGACATAATGGAACAAATCAAAAATATCTGAACTATTCGATTAAAAAATGAAATTTTACTTTTTTCTTAAAATAAAGTTCCTACGTTAAAAATTTTGTTGTAGACTTTCCATAACGATGTTTTTTGGGGTCCTTAGGAACGGTATTACCCAGCATCCCGGTCACTGGTGCAAAGATTTGTGTAACAACTGATCAAACTAGAAGTTACAAACGGTGATCCAAATTTTAAAGAAGTGTGTTGACCTTCATTATAGCAGTGGTTATAAATAAAAATTTAGTGATTTTTATATAATGTACAAATTATTAGTACCAGTTTCATCCCTCTACGTACACATCTTCAGAGATATTTCGGAAAATATTATCTTTTCAAATTTCAACAATTTGTATCTCGAAAACGAAGCACTCTTTACACAGAAGCTAAATCTCCTTCCCATTCCACTTGTTCTTTTACACATTGTATACTTTTAGACCAATTAATTTTAAAATGTATTTAATCTCCAACCGAATCACATTATCCAGCATTTTATTGTATCGCATGACTGTTATCCTCCAAATTAAAAACCGCCTTCAGCTGACTATCACGAATGTCACAAGGCCCGTCAGAAGACCTGGATTAAGGCCGGGTGTCAATGAGGATGAGCTCTTATGACCGGTTATTGTTGAGACTTTCTCATTGTGTTAGATGCGACAGCCTGATCGATCTGCCTGGACTGGTTTGGTTAAGTTGCGAGATAATTTAATACAGACTCATTTAAATCCAACAAAAATGCGGAGGCCAGACTTGTACGTCTTAAATTACAGCACAATTGCATGAGATTGGAGAATACATCTGCATAACTTAGCATCCGATCGACGGACGATATCATTGTCGCGTTTTAATTTTTTTCTTTCTCCTTTTTTTGTCATGTGAAGCAGGAGCAGAGTAGCCAATGCCCTCTTGTTTTAAAATTGGCGCAAGATACTTTTATTAATCCAGTCGAATTAGTGTTTGAATGTAACAAATAATAGTAAACATTTTCACATTAAACGTTAGTTTTAGAAGTTAATATCGTAAATATTGGTTCTAACTGCTCCAAAGAAACATATCGAAAAAGAAATTTTCAGTTGCTCTTTACAACTAACAAAGTAGAATGTGCAAAAAAGCGTTATAAATAAATTGTTCCAAGGTCAGACAAATGCCGCTCGGGAATTCGCTCTTTTTGCATTAAATCGAGTTTATTTTTACGGTAATTAAAAAAAATCATCTACGCCTCTTAGTTCCCAATATAGTTTTTCTATAGCGTTAATTGTTAATTAAATATTGGACGTATCGGATCGCAATTTTAGAGACAATTCAAGAAAGGATTAAACTTTCATTTTCAAAAAGTTGTACACAGATAGGTCACTAATACATTTTCTTATTTTAATGTTCAATGTATCAAAATCAAAATGAATAAAATTTATGGATATATTTTAGTGATGTTCTAGTAATTTTTGTAAAAATTAGCTTTGGATAAAATTGTACATATATTAGGAAAAAATCAGACGTGAAGTTTCTGTTAGAAAAATTATACAACAAGACATGTTGTAACTGTTTGATAGTTCACCTGAAGCTGATTTTGACACCCTTACTGATAAATTACAGTACCTACTGAAATATTTTTTTTTAAACAAAAACGTCCTTATTACGGGTGATTTTAACATAAGTATACTTTAAAAAACAATTTACTAAAAATTTAATTTTAGATAATAACAGGCTTGATAATTTTCTTGTAATTTGTAATTCTGTTCATTGCAATCTTGCGCAACTGATACAAGTTTACATGCTCGCAAAGAGGAGTTACATCTTTACAAAAATCCAAACTGAAGTTGGTTTGAATTGATTATACAAACGTATAATAATTTAGGTAAAACATTAGTTTGTTTTTCGTCAATGACAATCGTTAAAGTATTGATGACATGTTTTCTCTTTAAATACACTTATTGGACGAATTGGTTTAGCTATTTTAGAAGCAAAATTTGTTGTTTCAATGAGGCCTATGACTAAAATGACACAATGATAAACTTAGAAAGTTACGAAACCAATTAAATCTTTTAGGTCAGTATCCAAATATGGTAGGTATAACTAATTCTATTAAACAATAGAGTTTTGCATTTTATAAGAGAAAAAAGTGACACCTACATTTCTAATGACTCAAATGGATCTAAATCATCGTGGTTACATAAATTATTTAAGCTCTAATGATTTCTATATGTTATTGGTAAACGTTTTTCTGATACAGTACAAGTAACGGTACATAATTTTAGATATTTGTTTTATTGAAATGCTTAGGTATTTTAAATACCATGAAAAATAAACCCAACAAAGATATCTAAACAACAATTTCTATAATCAAATTTAGAGTACAGCAAAGTATATTTAGAATCAAGGCAGCACACTTTNAAAATTAGGGTTTTCAGCTTTGGATAAAATTGTACATATTTTAGGAAAAAATCAGACGTGAAGTTTCTGTTAGAAAAATTATACAACAAGACATGTTGTAACTGTTTGATAGTTCACCTGAAGCTGATTTTGACACCCTTACTGATAAATTACAGTACCTACTGAAATAAAAAATTTTTTAAACAAAAACGTCCTTATTACGGGTGATTTTAACATAAGTACACTTTAAAAAACAATTTACTAAAAATTTAATTTTAGATAATAACAGGCTTGATAATTTTCTTATAATTTGTAATTCTGTTCATTGCAATCTTGCGCAACTGATACAAGTTTACATGCTCGCAAATAGGAGTTACATCTTTACAAAAATCCAAACTGAAGTTGGTTTGAATTGATTATACAAACGTATAATAATTTAGGTAAAACATTAGTTTGTTTTTCGTCAATGACAATCGTTAAAGTATTGATGACATGTTTTCTCTTTAAATACACTTATTGGACGAATTGGTTTAGCTATTTTAGAAGCAAAATTTGTTGTTTCAATGAGGCCTATGACTAAAATGACACAATGATAAACTTAGAACGTTACGAAACCAATTAAATCTTTTAGGTCAGTATCCAAATATGGTAGGTATAACTAATTCTATTAAACAATAGAGTTTTGCATTTTATAAGAGAAAAAAGTGACACCTACATTTCTAATGACTCAAATGGATCTAAATCATCGTGGTTACATAAATTATTTAAGCTCTAATGATTTCTATATGTTATTGGTAAACGTTTTTCTGATACAGTACAAGTAACGGTACATAATTTTAGATATTTGTTTTATTGAAATGCTTAGGTATTTTAAATACCATGAAAAATAAACCCAACAAAGATATCTAAACAACAATTTCTATAATCAAATTTAGAGTACAGCAAAGTATATTTAGAATCAAGGCAGCACACTTTAATTCTTCATATCCAATATAAGGTAAGTTACCTAATTATGGGCACAGTTTAGAAAATGTATACCAACAACAAAAAATAAATATTACACTAAATTTAATGTTATTGAAAAGCTGTAAATATTAAATAACTGAAACATAATTTAAAAAAGATTTATTATATTTTAGTTAAATAAAAATAGTCAAAGTGATCCTATATGCAGACGTATTTTATATAGACCTATATGAGTATACCCAAGACTTCCTACTATCACTATCACTTTACAATTTTACATATTTAATTATTATTACGTTTGAAGCATATAGTACCACAGGCAGAATGTTTTGAGTATCTCTTCATTCAAATTGATGCATTAAACTAAGTTAATTTGCATAAAATGTGTAGCTGTCAAATCATTTTAAAAAACTACCAAATAAATTCGTATATAGACAAAATTTGGACAAAGTGTCTTATACATAACAATCAATAACGAAATCAAATATTTCAAAAAATTTCTACAACCGAAACCGTGCAGTAATGAAATTTAATTAATTTCAACAAAGAATATTGGCGGAAAATGTCGATATCTTCAATAAAAACCAGGATTATCTATCTTTCTTTAGATTTATTAGGGCACGATAAATATTGTTTCATTAATAAAAGCAAACAAAATAAGCCCTCTTACAAAGAAATTATAAAATTGGGGGATTAAATAGCCTCATAACAACAGTAGGAGTATTAAGAATACATCGATCACGGATTATATTGCACTAATAATTTGATGTTATTACGCAAAGTTACCAAAATGTGTCGGCATTTATTTGTTTACGTGTATTTGTTTACTAATGATTTAGTAATTAACTGATAAATTGATAAAAGAATGAAAGAAATGTAATGTGCACAACTATAGTAGATATCTAAAGTGATCGCTGTTAAAGAAAAAGTAACAAGTGGTGACAAGAAACAGTACCGATATTACCTTTGGACGTGAAAACTACCTTTCTTGTATGCAGTTGAAGTGATAACAAAACAGTGCGGTTATATTTCCACAATACTTTAAAAAAATGATATATTACATTTTGCAATTACTCTTTTGTGTTTTTAAACTGCCTTCAATATGAGTGTTTATAAAAACGTAAGTAATTTTTTTTAATATTTTGTACAGACTCATTGGTTGAAAGTATTTTTAAATTCATTAAGATTTTATTGGCATTTTTTGCATAAATAACATTCCTACATGTACCTACTTGTGTAAGTACATGTTTTATTATAACTATTTTCACACTGTGATTAGCAGGGTTTTTTGCGAAAAAAATAGGGATAAAAACCTTAAGCCTCCCACTGATCCTTATATTTACCCTTAGTTAGGGTAGAACCCAATTTTTTTTCAAATGCAGTGCTCTAGTTTTTTTTTCATATTCTAAAGCATGATTATTATGATTTTGTGTCGGCAATTATCAGTTAAATGTTCTCTTTTTAAATTTTTGCTAGGATCATGAACAAAATACCTGTATTTTTCGCCGTTAAAAATGTACTTTAGTCTTTACTTGTTACAAATAATTTAACATCAATGTCACAAAAATTTTAAAATGAAAAAGAAGCACATCAGTTTTTAAACAGATTCTTCTTTACCTAAAAACTAAACATTAATCAATTACTTGATTGCATATGTCCTCTCTTAAGTAGAGGTTTGAACAAAGTAATCTTATTTTGCAAATGAGAGTAGATCACTTTCATTTAAGTCTTGTTTTTCTTGATACATTTTTCGAGAAATTTGCAAGTAGTTGCTCTAAAACAAGACTATCTTAGGAGATTGCCATCAAGAGACCTTAGTTGCAAGTAATTTCTTTTGCTATAATTCTATTAATAGTAACCTCCATAGTAGTCGCTAAAGGTAATTAAATTGTCAGATTCAATCTAGGTAAGTTTGGATGGTGTGGATACTTTGGTAAGAGATATATGAGAGGCTTTCAGAGAAACAAGAAGGCTGGTAGATTCACCTACAGCGCTCTACAGCATTGTCAGCGGGATAAGAATTAACGAAACGCTCAAAAATGGTGACAAGTAATCTTTAGGCAGAAGCGGGCCAAGAATTCAACGTTACTACAATACCAAAATGTAGTAGTTGTTGTCTTAGGAAACATCTAACTACTTGGTCTAGTAGAAGCCAGCCTATCTATGATCTGATATGAAGAAGTAGTGACCACAGTCCATATATTCTATGAATATGAAGGCATAGCAAAAATACTTCTCGGAAGAGAAAAACTGGAAACTGAACGTAATATCAAATAGCTCTTGTTATAAATATCCACAGACCCATGGATGCTCGCAATAAACGGTATTCCATATACTTCCAAATCTATACTATCCTTAGTTTTCTATCAAATACATATTGTGACAGCCCATGAAGATCCACGTCATGTGTCATCTGCAGAAAGGATTAACAAATCCAATAGCCCTTTATAAGTGATTTAGATTACGACAGAACATCGCAATTATCTAATAATATCAACAGAGTACGTAAAAGGAAGGAGTCTTAACAGTGAACCTAACAAAATCCAGTCTTTTTTAATGGAATGCTCCATTTTCTCTATACTTCAAACTCTATATAGACATGTATTACCATTTTATGTACTTATTTATCTTCTATACTTTGCTATTATGGAAGGTTTTCGTTCAGCATCATTTTAGTGTCGAAACATAACCAAATTTATTTTCTTTCAAATTGAATTGTTTCACGAAACATCAAGTTCCTTTTATTTGAAATATCGGTGTACGTAGGTAGATAATTATTGTTCAGATGATTCAACTGTATTGATGAATTTGCTTTATCACCTGTTATATGCGAAGAAGGAAATTAAACTTAAATATTTAATTGCATATTTCAATGTCAATCTTCATGCATCAATAGGATCCATCATAAATTCTGTATCCCTCGCCGTTAGAGCAATGCGTTTCAATTTCCTTATACTACAGTGTTATAGCATTGAAACAATTTAACTTAATCTAAGATGCGATTTCTTTCATCAAAGTAAACAGAAAGACAACATAAGTAAAATTAATCTCTTGGTATATTGAAGACTAGAGATTTTATATAGTTTTCAGTCAAAAACAGTTGAAGGTACAGACATGTTTGGGTACTCTTACACTAGTTACCTATTTAGAGGCAAAATTTGGTTATTGGCATCGGAGTTACAAGAATTCGAAAGTTTTCCGCTATCCAGTAAAACGGTGTAGGACATCTGAGTCGACCATCTTCTTTCACGGATTAGAAAAAATTGTTTCCATCTAAATCTTGTGTGTTTCTTGAATTCTTTTCTCAACTTTGTTCAAACACAAAACTGTTAGATCATCATCGATGAACCAAAGTTGAAAATCTTTTTCACTGCTCCAATTTTTCAGTGATTAATGACACCCACATTGTTTTGGTGGCCTTTGAAGTCATGCGCAATGTGTTATCTCCCGGAAGGACATGCGGAGTTAGTGGTTCTCTGTAATTTGCTATTTTTCTTTCCCTTCGCTATTTACACTTTCTCTACTTTACTTTTTCTTAGCGGCGTAGTTGCACTGGGTTGGCAGAAATGTAGCAATTTGTATAGCAGTTATACTGTGTGGAAGCATGTTTTTGCTGCAGACGCAGTTACTACAATTTTCTGCACAGGGCGCATCTTAATGAAGGTGAAAGAAGATAGCTTGTAGTTTTTCATTCAAACACGAATTGTGGTTGCCTATGGAGACGTACGCAATGTGTCGCCCGCGAAAAGGATTCCAGTAGTCCTTTGTGGGTGATTTAGACTGGTGGCGTCTCCTGCGTTTTTAAATGCGGGGGCAATTACGGAAGCTCATCGCGATTATCCGGTAACGCGCGCGTCTCGCGGCTCCGTCACGGTGACTTGCACCGACAAGAGCGCTCACTCGCGCACTAATTAGACTCGGGTCCCACACAAACCAATATAACATCGTAGTACACTGTCCGTAGACATGATGACTCCGTAAAAAAAGGACGAACTATACACCAAGCACCGTTCGCCCTTTGATCTCGGCATAAAGAGATATAACCATTAGGTTTTCATCATGCTATGCCGGCCATTGCGGCCGCTGCTGGTCCGCTTGTGTGCTCTCAGGGATTAAGGAAATATAAGTGGCGAGCTAGGAGACTACTCGTTCATTATGAATTAATGTACGACCTTTCACATCAAACGCGAATGTTCATTTCTGCAATGGAATACGCTCTATTCCTCTCGCTTCGACTGCCGTTGTTGTTATTCTTTCACGGAACGACTTCGCAAAAAGACATACAGGATTGGGCATTCCCTTTTATGAGGTTTTCAAACTCATGCAGAATGTATTTCTGTTATTTTGCTTTAATTATATTTGCACTTTGGGATATTAAGACTTTCATGTTACATACAGGGCGTTTACCAGCCAGAAAAGGATTATATAATACACCTTTAAGATATGTAATTAATATTGGACGGTGACACCCTAGATTTAGCACCCCACCTTAGCAAATTACTTTAGAAGACAGAAGCAATTTCAAATATACTGGGTATTCATGCAAAAACTTTAAAGTAATATGCAGCATGAGATTAATCATAATTGAACAAAAATGTTGTATATTACAGAGGCGTAAGATTAACAGTTTTCAAAATACAGTGAGTATTAATATTGGGGAGTTTCATCACAACGTGGCAACGGTGCTTAACCTAATGTTACACAGCTGATGCACCCTACATGTGCACGCGGCAGACTTGTTCTACCGAATAACAAAAATATAAACAACTATTATTGTCAAACATTTAGTAAATTTCAAGACAATTTTTTCCAGTTCTTAAACAAATAAAATAAAATGTATCGATTTTGTAGTACGAAGTTAGTTTGTGCTTAAATGTTAGCTCGAATTTTAGTAATTATGAATCTCCTAAAACAGGAACTTTTAATCAAATTATGAATTTGAAAAATATGTAATTAAAGTACCCAAACATTCACGTCGCACAAATAATCATACGTATTAAAAATAATTTAGGTACTTACCAAAAAGCAAAATTCAGTAATTTTTAAACGCACAAGTACAAAACAAACTACAATATATGCTCAAAATGTCCACCACCATTTTCAATACCCGCACGACACGAATCTAATTTTCGCACACTCGCTGGAAAACACCCGGATTTATCCTTATTTGATTGGCAGCGGCAAAAATTCATTCTCGCAAGTCTTCGACTGTCGATTTCCAGATACCAACTGAATTGCGTATTGTTGTTGTTGGACACCTTAGTACCTCGTATAAACCGCCGCGCCCTTGTCACATTGCTCAGTATATACTTTATCGAATTTTAAATTTACTACAACGCTAATTATTTTTTAGAATTAAGCATAAAGACGCATTGTATTTTATGGTATTCTATGCATGCAGTTATGTCAATATTCCTTAATTAATCGAACATATACATCATGTTGGAGATTTTGATAATTTTTTTCTCGGAAGTGATTGAAATTAGGACCATGTCATATAAGGTTTTCTTTGGTTTTTCTGTTTATTTTAATGTATTCTATCGTCTGTTAAAATTAAGGCAGTCAAACATCTAACACACCATATAAGGAAAAAAGTTTATATAATCCTTGGTGCAGAAACCTGTTTTCAGAAAAAAAAAGTTTTTTCCAAATATTTCAAGAACATGTAACGATAGAGCTTCACAAATTTGTAAACGGTAATACCTACATTTAATATTTACGAAGCTACGATAAAAATTCTATATTTCAGGAACCAGTGGTATAGATATGGGAGAATATTTATGGGTACTTGGTTACATATATTTACCGTTAGAAAACTTTCTTGTATTCTTAGACTGTATTAAAGGGGCTAAACTATTTACTTGATTTTTTTACAAGAACCCCAGTTTTTCAGAAGGATTTTGATAAATAAGGTAGGTAACATACAAATAAAGTAAAGTCGAATTACAAAAATTATACAACTAAAAATAAATTAAACATAAAAAAACTAATATTGTTATGAGTATGAATAAATAAAAATAATAGTAACATTAAACTTTGACTACTAGCGTTGGTTGTTTACCATCATATTGCAAGCATAATCGTATTCTCTTTATTGAAGAAACTATAGTTTTTCTTATTTCAAAATTACTACTTCTAATTATATTAGCAACAACGTTAAACATAACTTTCAAAGTTCTATGTACTTTTGTTTTACTTAACCATAATACAACAGTGTTAATGCAGCTGTTGTGACTATCTTTAAACATTTTTTGTATATTTGTTTATTGTTTCAGTATATCAAAATAGTTGAGATTAAGGTTTTCTGACCATTCAATCGAATTCCTGTGAAAAATGTTTGTTCCTGTTGTAAAACAAACACAAATTTCAATCATCATTATGAAATTTACCCAAAAAGAGCAATTTTTTCGTAAATATGTTGTAAAGGAATCAAATGTGTTGAGCTTCAAGAAAAAGGCTGTCTTCTTCATATTGATAAAATAAAAACTACTTCAATTGTATGTTATAATATGCCTTTATGGACTGCAACAAAGTTTTTTTGTATTAAAATGTACTTCATATTTTTGTGCAGTCCATATTTTTTCTCTGATCAGACCTACGGTCTCAATTTTTTTACATATAATCTGGTTTGTAGAAACAATTCCTTTTTATTAAGAAAAGCCACTCCCACAAGAACATCACTTAAGTGGCAGCTTTGAGCAGTAGTTCATATGGTTAATTTTTATTTTTTCATTTAGAAATAACAAATTATATTATGCTTTTCTTATATACTGAAGTCATGCGTATATTATATGCTTCATCTATTTTTTTATTCTCATACAGGAAGTACATAATGTAATTAACTATTAGTCTCAGTTGTGTAACCATTGATGCTTTTTTAACCTCCTATAAAAGAACACAACTTGTTACCAAATTATATATTTATTAAATCTATGAAAGATCCTATTATTATTAGATCACTTTTTCTGAACAGAAATAGAAGAAACGAGTTATTAAAAATATTCTTAGTAGAAACGCCTTTCAAATGATGCAACAAAGTAAAAGTCGTACCAAAAATTGTACCGTCTTTTCATATCTATACAAAGATTTTTTTCATTTCCTCAGTTCTGAATAAAAGTTAAATACATGTTTAAAAATGATTTCGTTTAATCTACCACTAAAGCATATTCAGTTTTACAAAAGAACCCTGTATTTATGTACGTATGTCAAAATAAATTCTACATGTTCTCCAAATCGATTATTATGTACATATTCCAGGAGGTTACTGCTTAATGTCTACATTAAAATAGGAACAATTTTTTAAATACATTTTTCGATGATTTTAAATAAAGAAATGTGTTCTACTTCAAATTTTTTAATTATATCTATTTTATTAATTTGATAACATTAATACAACATAATTTACACCCATTTTCAAACATTTTCCATTTTCTTTTGGTACTTCCATTGAAGGAATTGTGCTTTGTATGGATAAAAATTCTGATATTGTCTTATATATTTGTCATAGTTTTCTATTTTTACTTTACTTATTAGATAGTTTATCAGCTGCGAATATGTTTTGTTATCAAAAATATAAGTATGCAAAAGATATATATCCTCATAGATAAGATCCTTAATTGATAATATAGCGAGAAATAACTGCTCTGCGGACTACATGACCCGACAAGCATTGTATCATACCAGCAATATCTAATAAACAGCTAGTAGTTAAAATAAAAATTAAGAAATAGTATATCAATATATTATTAATTAAAAAACCCGTACCTAACGCACTGAAATCATGAAATAATGTATAATGACGGTCTCTGGGTAGAACAATGTTGTTATAAATAATTCCGATATTTCCCATTTAGTTAGGGAATGTCTTATTATTTTTTCGTGTTCCACATATAAAATGCTAATTGCACTGCACTGATTAAAAAAATAGTTAGCAAATCGTTTACAGAAATCCAACTCACATGGAGAGATGTCTGAACGCTGAATCTCGTCACCTCCCACTTCAAAAACAAGGTATTGTCAACACATTAGTGCAATCTGCGAATCCCAACAATTAGAGGAAAAACTACAGCACCTATGATCTGCTCTTAGAAGAACAGAATTATTGAACGAGACATTAGAAAGACCACGAAGGACAAGCAATAACTGAACTATCTGTCCTATATTCAGGATAGGCCAATTTTAAAGAAACATTATCCAACCACTACATATCAAGAAGGATAGGAACAGCTTTTCCCAAAAAGAGATGCAAGAACAGTCTTCTCCAAAGCTACGGTGTATACAGTATCCCATGTACATGTGAAAAAGCATACATTGGACAAACGGCCGACACGTCAGTGTGATGTTAAAGGAGTCACTTGAAGGATAACAACTTGGAGAAATCACCAGTTGCAGAGCACAGGACAGATATAGGCGTGTCCTGTGCCCTATGCTCTAACTAATACCAACATTCTGAAGAGAGAGAGAGAGAAGATTTTAGCTAAAACTCTATTAAGAGGAAATAGAAATTCAGAAGATTCAAAATCATTTCAATCAAGACGAGAGGTTAGAACTACCTGGAACTTGGAAACGACTCATTCGTAAAAAGCAAGGACCAGGAAGATATATACCAATGACTACATGCCATGCTTCGGAATGGACCAGGGCACACATAAAATATAAATACCAGATAAAGGAGTTCATAATTTTTTTTTGGAGAATATGAAGAACATAGCGATATATCTCCCGAAAGTCAAGAAATCTAAACCAGCGACCAGATTGTTCAATCACGAAAACGAAGAAATATTGAGGATTCTATAAAAGAAAAACAGAGTTGGTGTTTATATCATTGGAATGGGATGCTTGCTTTTCGTTTTTAATAAAGGATATGAATTTGTCTAAAAAATTAGTGATAATATCGTTTTTTCCGATACTTCCAGAGACAACGAAGTTGCAGTCTAATTTTTCGCGTGATGGCTCTGTAATTAGTTTCTGGGAATATTTTCCTCAAAAAAAAGGAAGTCATATAACACGGCTAGACACTACCTAATTAGTAAAGTTTTTAGTCTTCACGATCATTACCATTTTCAAGCAAATCTGAACGACTATATTCCTTGGGTTGTTAAAAAATCCTTCTCGTAGACTTGGAATAGAGTTGCTTCCGTCCATCGCCGGCGTCATGTGACTGTTAATGAATTCCCGAGTGGCCTAACAACACAAGAAAATTTACAATAGTCCGATAGGCCACTGAAAGTTGGCGATTACCCGATGGCATCTCGTACATGGACCCGGCGCTTCGCGGTGACTTTGTAACTCCTCGGCCATTTCAATCGGGAGCATGTTCTCCGAGAATGATTGTATCTTTAAGTATTTATTCGGTAGTTGCATTGCCGGACTGTATCTCTATCAGGGCTGCGAGCTACGCGCTATCTCTATTACCAGCCCACTTGATTATTTTACATTTACACGCATTTCTCTCCAGCACTGGTCTTGTTGGCGTGTTCTTGTTGTCGGCGCTCGTTGTTTTGTCTTTACTTCGATGGAATAATTATAGCCATTACTCCTGAACAAAAGTAGATTAGATCACCGATAATAATTGGCTACCGTAATATATTCTGCCGGATTAGCATGGGTTCATTAATGGACGGCCAGGAAAGTTCCCTTACGTAAGGAGATGAAATTGCCCGGTTGCACGTACACTCTGGCTATTAATTAATTCTGGACCACTTAGTTTTACAAGAAAGTTTGTTGCTGAAGTTGTTCTTTTACTGAATCTGAATATCTTTTTCTGTATACGTTGCTGTAAGAACTAATACTAAGCAAATTATTGTAAATAAAATACTTATAGTTGTGGATATTCAAAATTTATCCCAAAAACACTCCGAAAACTAATGAAAAATATTTATCCACACAACCAATAGAATTTGCTCGACTGCAATACCTAATCTAGTGTACTAATACCTAATACTAGTGTGTGTAATGGGCATAAATAAAAAGTGTACCTACTCACAAAATCTGAAGGGATCTAGAGTTCTATCGCAGCTATTTTACTTTACTCTTGTAAAATATAATTAATAAATGTTAATTAGTATTTTAACCAAGAAAAAACGTAAAAGTTTTGATGAACAAACACGAATGCACCTTATTGGTCCTGCAGTCGAAATTATTAGCTGTAACTGAGCAGCTGCTAACGTAAATCATCAATAGTTTCCACTAAATTTAGTCATAACTCCAGTAACATTTCTAATTAATTTTTCATTCAGTTCGGGCCTTTATCCTCAAAATTTTAAGTTAAATAAAGTAGTACAGTTATATAAAAAGAAAAATCCTTTATTATTGGAGAATTATAGACCTGTATCTATGCCTAACAGTCTATCAAAAATTTTTGAATATGCGTATTTGGACAGACTATTCAAATTTTTGGTAAAAAATAATATACTCTCGGAGCATCAACATGGGTTTCAACCGCTAAAATCGACAAATACAGCTATGTTTGCTTTTTTCAATCAAATAATTGAATTTTTTGACGCAGGAGACAGCCCAGTTGCAATACTATGTGATTTGAGCCGAGCCTTCGACTGCGTTAACCATAAGAAAATGTTTAGCATTCTTGAAAACTATGGAGTTAGAGGAATTACTTTAAACTGGTTAAAATCATTTTTGTGTGACCGTCATCAATTTGTGTCTTTGCCTATAACAAAAAATAATCAAAAGTCGCATTTTAAATCAAGAACTTTAAATGTTGACATTGGAGTCCCACAAGGATCTATCCTGGGCCCAGTACTATTTATCTTATATATTAATGAAATTAATTCTGCTGTAAAGGGATGTCATCTTACTGTCTACGCGGATGACGTAGCCATGGTAATTTCTGACAANAATTAGTATTTTAACCATGAAAAAACGTAAAAGTTTTGATGAACAAACACGAATGCACCTTATTGGTCCTGCAGTCGAAATTATTAGCTGTAACTGAACAGCTGCTAACGTAAATCATCAATAGTTTCCACTTCACTACGATAAACTTCATTTTTTAAATGTATCCTCGATGGCCATATTAACGGTCCTCCAAGACCAATCCACTCCACCTGAACATTAAGGTAATCTCGGACATTTTTGTCCAAAATGGAGGGGCACACTACCCTACAAAAACCACATTCGACGTGAAACAGCTAAAGGCACATTTTGAGTCTATACTGATCATTTCGAAGAAATGCCAGATACTAAAAACCATGTATTTGATTTGGCAGTATGGACTGCCTAATTAAGAGATCGTCAATAATAATTCATATCCAAATGCTAGAAGTGATTCCGTTGAATCGCATAGGTTTTTATACATTTTATTTATCCATAGGTACTTTGTCTTGCCTTATCATAAATTAATACAGTATACATTAATTCTGCGTTGTTATACACATTGACCATTTAAAAAATTTGTTAAACTGATATAAACAATAAACCACAGTAATAAGAGCACAATGAAAACCACAGTAATAATAGCACTATGAAAACCACAGTAATATGAGCTCGCAAATATCAAGATACGTTTTAATATCCACACCATTTTCATCAGCAACGACAAATTGATGAATAATTTATTATAACTATGTATATTGGTGATATCAATTATGTTTTTAGTGACGCATATATCGGCTAAGCTATTTAGTTATGAATTACACTGTATATTTTACTTTTTGATTTACATTTTAGAAGGTAAAATTTTAAATATATTAACCAAAAAATTGAGGGTAGAAATTTAAGTTTATAATGGCAATTAAATAAACAATTAGTAATAGGGAAATATCGATATCTACATCGGTCAAAAAGAAAATGCTGTTAGTAAATCATTTTTCAGGAGAAATAACTACTGGTATTATTGAAAAAAAAAGAATCAATTTCTTTCAAAAATAACTTTTAAGAAAATAAAAAAAATTGTGAAAAATTAGTTATATAAAAAAGAAACAACGTTTCTATATCAGACCGGTGGTATCTCTGTTTATATATTTATATATTTAAAATTGGTTTATTTTGATTTACTTATATCTATCCCAGATGGGCCATATTGGTGATGCATGTGTTAAGACATTGGAAACTAGAATGGATAGAAAAACTGTTGAATGGGGAAAATTTTCATTCTGTTACTAACTTAATGGCTTTGCAAACTGGCCCGAACTATATGTATTTTCAAGGTATTTTGAAGAAAAGAGCATGTAACTATATTTTTATAAATTTTTGAAAATTACAAAAACATTAGATATACAATTTTGTTCCTTCGTCATTTTCTTCGCAATATATTTTTTAAATACTGTATTGAATTGCATTGTGAACTATCGTTCTTATCAGAGCATCTCTTCAGCTTTTCAATGGTGCAAAACATTTAATAACGTACCGAAAGATAGACAAAAAAGCTATTGGTTACTCATAAAGAGTCATAAAAAGGTATGGTACCTGGAACCTATTTTTCATAGCCACTTTGATAAAAATATGTTGAATTTTTTTGTCTCTTGGAAAATACAGATAAGTGTGGCATGAAAAAAATAATTGGACAAATTATTGCACATGAAAAATTTTAGTAAATAATACGGTTGTAAAAAAACAGAAAATTTATTGTACAGAGAGATCCAGAATGATTGAAGCTAACGTTATACATAAAGGCTATTAAAAGTCATTAAAACTAATTTTCACCCACCCCAATGGAAAAATGTTGTAATTTATCTAGCCCGGTGTCCATCGAATTTGTTAAGTGTTTCATTTGTCAATCAATTAATATTTCTGGCAAAAACATGTTCATCAAATTAATGTTAAATATTTCCTTAAAAATTTCCTGACGTGAAGATGAGATGCATAATGTAGGCCCCGAAACTAGTGGTAAAAAAATTACATGTAAACCAAATTAATTTGAGTCCCGAGAGTAGGATGCGCAGTGGAAAATTAGTGATTATGTGTTACCTGCTGCGTACATACTTTTCGCATCGTGCTCTCTCTTTTTGATTTGAGTATTTCAGTGCTCAAGTGAACTTGGTCCAGTTGTATCTGTTAATAAAAAGGATTGTTAGAAATTTAAGACCTCTTTTTTCGACAACCAGTCCTTTTTTTTTATAAATTTGTAGGTATATATGTATTACCAGTGGCTAAAAATGTACATCAAATATCGTACAGGTACTTTAATTGATTTAGAAGATAAAGACACAATCTTAACACAATCTCAAATATCTATAAGTGGATCTTTTTTCAATTATAAATTCTATTACTAGAATGATACTTGTATTTAGCGTTCTAGTACATAATATATAATCACTATTGATCCTTCATCATTTCCTGATCATATTTATCGCATGAAGCAGATTTATTTTGCCCTACAGGTACGTTATCTGTTCTGTTGACGACATGTGCAATAATTGAAGACAAAGATAATAACAGAATAAAATACATACAGCTGACAATTAGTTCCAGTCGTAGAATAGGTGCTATAAGACATTTCATTCATTTGTTGCTAGTTTTTAAATTTGTGCAAGGATAAGCAAACACCCAAGGATTCAACTTTGTTTGGGTTGTCGACAGATCCCTGCGTTTTCAAGTAATGTAATAAACATGCTATCTGCGGGGAGAGAAGCTAATCAAGGATATTAAACTAAGTACATGTGCTTATTAATTGTATTTCGTTATAACGAATATTGTAAAAGTATTCCATTAAAGCTTGTTTTTTTCTTAATAAGCTTAATGACTATTAACAATCTATTGTCAAATATACATTGCCACCCTTATTTTTACCATTTTATTTGTTGTTGTCATAGTCAGTTCCATCTGAAACATATCTAGACGTCACCTTTCTTTAATTAAGAGCTTGAAATGCTTTTGTTTTTAATTTACAAGGGAAACACTTCATACAAAAGAGAAACCACAACTTCTGTTTATTAAGAGCGTTATGAATTATGTTTCCCGCATTGTGAATGTATTTTTACCTCGCTTCTTAAGCGCTCTGAATATTATGGTCTCAAAGCTTCCAATGGTGTAGCAGCAAGGTCTCCCTCATTCGTAATTCTTAATGTCAAGTATTGTAAAATAGGTTTTTGAATATTTTTATTTACTTTCTCTAAGAAATGCTGCCTTTATACTGTTACATATTTCATTTTATACGAGGAACATCCAAAATGTGGCACCTGTTTACAAACAAAATATGCTTCCATGAGAATAATGCTCGCTAAGTTACGGTTTTGTTAATAAATGGTTAATAAAACAAAGTCAAAGTAGAACAGTGCTTTTTCATTCTGAGCAACTGGTAAAGCCATATGTAAACAACTATGTGATTAAGACAAAGGGCACTTTAGTTCGAGAATTGGTGACCTTACACGGTAATTTCACCTATTTAACTAATTTAACCAAATAAATCTTGGTTTATTTTTTGTAATTTTTAATAATGTGATATGATATTAATTTTCATGAGTATGCGTTTAGATATATAAAGATAACGCAAGTTTAGAATATAATTTAACATACGAAAGCTACTAGAGGGAACAGAATCGGGAGATGTAGCTTCATCACCCAACTCTATTGGCACAAAGCCGAACTTCTGCTTCCTTTTGCATGGTTAAGCTAATCTATACACCAATTCACTGGCCTCATTTCCAAACAGATCTAAGGCTTCATTTTGGTTTAAATTATTTCAGTTTTTGAAGACTTGTATTGCTCTTACATAATATCGTCGCCAAAATGTTATCAATCTTACTAGACATTTTGTATTAATGAAATATGAATGCTTTGTGTCTGCCTTGAACCTCGGAAGTTAATTTTTTCCTGTCGTCATTCTGCAACAAAAGAATACAAGGTTTTTCCCAACGAATAACAATGGAGGTGCGAACCACAAGGCAGGTACAAAATGTTTAAAAGTCTTAATTAATGTCAAAATGTTGGTAAGAGAGAGTTTTTGTCCAAGATTTTAGAGAAGAGTGCTTAGAACTACATGACATTTGGAATAGACTCATACGTAAAAGTGATGGAATTGAACATCTGGTCCAGTAACTTCAAACCATGCACTCGAATACTATGAATTAGTTAAAACAACAAATAACGTAAATGTAAGTACCGACCACATAAACTTAGTCTTCAGTTTCAGAGTTTCATGTGAAGGTAGAGCGATATAACTCTCGAAACCTTGAAAAGACTAAACCGAAGACGTGGCAACTAACCCTTTCTTCTTTTAGTTCATTAAGATCATAGATGAAACGTTAATACTAGTAAATTCATGCCTCGCAATACAATTTTCAAAATAGTATCTCACTGAAGGCAATTTACATAGAAATATCGCACTTGCCATGGCCTTGCATATCTCTGCTATTGCTCTGATTAGTAAAACATCATGTTATTGACTTAGGTGTACGTGTTTTTGTGGTGGTCATAAAAATGTCCGAACAGCAAGTTAATATCAAATTTGGTGTTTGAGTGACATAACATGTCCAAGAAGAACGTCTAGGCTTCCGAAAATTTATCGGAAGTGCGAAAATGTGGAAAAATTATGACAATTTGGGATATGTGATAGATGGCTATGTAGAAAAATAACTGAATCTAAACAGGAAAACGAATCAAACCATAGATTTAGAAATGGGAAAAATTTCTGAGAAGATGGTTTCGAGAATTCTGACTCATGAGTTTTGCTCATTAGCGACGGCTTGAAATTTCATCTGATTTATCTTCCCATTTGAAAATTTTTGACAGCATACAATGGCAAACAAGTTTACCAATACCAAGAAAGTGCGAATATCAAGACCACTTTGACTTAAACAAAGGAAAACAATGAAGCAACATATCAGATGCTGACAAAGCTCGAGATGTTATTTGCAAAGTATCCAGAACTTTGTCCAAACAGTCGACTTCTTCGCCGTGATATTGCTCCAGCGCACACTAACCGTGTGCTCCTTCTTTTTGGTTAAACGCCAATCAAAATGTTGACTATCGACTATTTTCGCCAAATATAGCACCATGTTGACATCTGACTCTTATCAAAAATAAAAAGTGCAATAAAAGGAGGCCGAGTCGCTGATGATTCTGATATTCACACATGTAACCGGGATACTAAAGAGCATTATAAAAGATGAGTTCCAGAAATGTTTTGAATGGTGTCAAAATCGTCCAACACAGTGTACTGCAGCCCAAGGGTAGTAATTTGAAGGGGATAATAATAAATATGTAAAATTTACGATCTGTCCCATTTATACTCTGATTACTGCCAAAAAAGAGTGTTGTGCTTTTGAAAATATCCTTCCTAGCTTTTACGGCCATTGCTGTTATTTAAGATACCATGGTTCTTCAGGATCTCCTGGTCCTACTTCTGAGACTTCGCCTCTGATAGGAATCTCAAACTTTTTCGTGTTGCTCTCGGGCTGGGTTCTGTGTGGGCAGACAGGCAGAAAATCTAGGCCTTCTGGTACTTTTCTCGATTCTTGTTGTTGTTTCTAAAGGAGCTCGTGAGTCAATGGTGGTCCTCTGAGACGTTTTTTAGTGACCTCTGTAACACTTCCAAATGTTTCACAGTTCTTCACTGAAGATGCCCACGGTTTATCCAGTCACTACGGCATAACAACTCGAAAAACCATGGTACTTAAAATCTAGAAAAATAATTCAATACTCTAATATAAATATAGTTAATTGGTCATATAGCTTTTGTACACATACAAAACTGCTATTACATTCTGGATGACCTTCATATTATTTTTAAAATAAGATAAAGCATGCTTATTCTCCGGTGCTTTTCAAAAACAAACATTGAAAATTAAAGTGCAGTATATATTTTCTAAGGAACAAACACCCAAGTAACTAAATAATACCGTAAATCCAGTGCTCAGCTCCCACTTGCGACAGCACTGAGCTCTTTTCTCTTATATTAATACGTACTTCGGTTCATATTTAGTATTTACGGCCTTTGTATCCACTTAATGCGCCTCGGAACAGAGAACAGCTGACAACATCTCAGATTCGAATTTCATAAACAAAAATAAGGTACAAGTCCCACCAATAACACACCACATGCCTGGAACAGTAATATTTGACATACCGAGAAAATTAATGTGGTATTGCCGAGTGTTAAATTAAGTAAATGATACGGCTTAAAAGAAAAGTACCGATAGCGTTTAATTAATCTACCAGACGAATTAATTTTTATCTCGAATGTTTCCCAAGCTAGAACAATTATATATGGCCGCCAGGAATAATCTGTAAGAGAAATGTTTGATTTTCCCTTCATTTATCTTCCTACCATAAATAATCTACTATAATGCTTCATAAATTTCTTAACTTTATAAAAACGTTTCTGTTTTCAATTTAGAATAAATGTGTGCCTAAAATTATTAAGAATTTATTAATGACAAATCTTAGTTTCCTTCTGTGTTTAACTAATCCAGGAAGAAATAAATAATTAACATTAACTAAAGGAATAAAAATGAAGGTTAGCTTTGTGGAACAGTTTTTACCCAATTAAAAGTTTATTTCAAACATGACAAAAATTAAGTACAGGGTGATTTCATTTTAAATTGACAGTAATATTTCTTGATCACAAAATCACTAAATAGAATCGGTTAATATATTAAAGCTGCTGCATGCAGGGTGCTTTGGATAATGTAATACAAGTTTTAACTAGAACCAAGTAAAAAAAGATTATTTCTAGAAGTTTTATCAGGAACACGAACAGACAATTGTGAAACTAAGTCCAGACATGTAAGCTTATATAGAAAAATGTATTTAAAAATAATTGTTTTCTCTATTAACTTTAGTCTTAGGGGGCTTAATTTTAGACATTTCTACTGGGCAAGAAAATTTTGAAAAAGTGGTTATCTTTTGCTGTTTCTCAGAAATCTATTATTCAAAATCTGCAAAAAATTTCATACTATTTTTTTAAAATAAGCAGTTATAAACCATTTCATTTTCTTTTGTGGAGATAGAGATCCTCCGTAATTTGATCGACAAATTCACTGATGGTTGGAAGATATATTGAAAATCAACTGATGTCAAATGCCATTTTTCGTACTATTTGACATAAAACCATAAGTTAATGCAGTGAGGCAAGAAAAACGAAAATACCTTGTATACAATGCTTATTTCCAAATAGCAGGAGACGCCTTTGATAGAAATTGGATAGTAAGTTTTAAATTTTATATCAACAAGAAACATCACTCACTACGGCAGCATTTTCTTCAAATCGTTTATAGAGGGTGGTCCGAATTGTATGCAGGAAACTTCGAAGGCAGATAGATCTCTTTAAAGTAGTAGGTGTTTGGCTTATAAACATAGATCTAGAACGGCATCGTTTTAAAAATACAGGGTGTTGAAGTAGTAAAATAAAATTGATTTTTTGTTTATATCTCCGGAATCTATTAATCGATCTCAATAAAATTTTGTACAAATAATGTATGACAGTAGGCCTTGCATTCCCCAAAATATGAAATATGAATATGCACTTACTTTTAAGCAAAAACATAAATATTCTTGTGATGTTATGGTTAGAAGTGTCTGCCACAAGGGGATTGTATTGGTATGAAGAACTTGAAAATGGTGAACCCTAGGGAAAAAATTCAGGTCACATTTTTTACTTATGTAGTGCATTAGAATATAAATCCGTTACAATAGCTTATAAAAAATATAGTTGCGTAGTTTTTTTTTATATAAAAAGGGGTGACCCTGTCCAGTTGTCACCACTGGTTGAACCTTTAGAGCTCATATTTTACGGAACACAAGGCCTACTATCATATATTATCTGTACTAAATTTTATTGAGGTCGGTTAATAGATTCTGGAGACATATACAAAAAATCATTTTTGTTTTAACAACTGCAGCACCCTGTATCTCTAAAACGAGGCAATTCCAGACCTATTATTTACAGGAAAACACCTATTATTTAAAAGAGGTCTATTTGCCTTCGAAGTTTCCTGCATAAAATTCGGACCACCCTGTATACACCTGAAACATAGAAAAAGGTATTCACTTTTACAAATACTTTAACACCCTGTACCTCGAAAACTAAGCTTCCTGAGGCTGAGGATTATAAAGCAATGTGTATAGTTTTCAAACCCATTTTTAGGTGATATAATAAGTCAAATACATTTTTAAGTTTTGGTGTTTGATTTATATAAACTACAGTTAGACAACTAAAGTAACATGTAATGGACTTTTAATTATTTAATAAAATTTCAAAATGGAACAGTGGGTTCTAGTTTATTTAATGTTATTAAAAAATCAAAAATAGCATTACCATTTTATTAAATTGTAAAATTTTCAGTATTTTTTTCTTTTCATTTAAATTGTATTTTTAAGAAAAGTATATACAACAACAAAAGTTCACGCATTGGCGCTGTTACAGAATTTTTTACAAATGTTTCTTTATAATACAGATTAATTATAAACTAACAACTTTTTGATTATTAAATTTTGTCCTACTAGTTCAAATCCGTATAATTAAGGTTAAGAGGAATTGTCTAAAATTGTTTGTTTATAATATATAACTACGTTTGTTTTACATAATCCGCCACGTCATATTATTTTTAATATAACTCACTATAAACAATTTTTGAAATCGTTTGGGTGAAGTATGTTTTTCCAATTTCCATGAGTTTGTCAGACGCATATATTAAAAATATAGAAACTATATTAGCTTCCTGCGAATTACAACTAATCCCAAGAAAATTAAGTTAAGTGGCATTGGCCATTCACAACTGCCAAAAAATCAAAAAACAAATCCCTACCAAGATAAATAGGCAGTTTATAGTAGGCGAAACATTCTTGTAGATTCTATTTTCGCCCACATAACTTTCTTAATCCTTTCATCATTGTGGAATATTTTGTTTTTATGTTTTTTGAAATACTGCATTTTCTGGCATACGTTCAACCTTGCCATATGAATGAACTCTGCTTTTACGCAGAGGCTGCACTTTGTGATCAACGCTTCCATTCAATTTTATGAACAAATCGATAAGATATTCCCTAAATTTTTAAAGACAAGTTCTTTTCGTTTATTAAAATATAGCAGAATATCTTCCGTATTATTTAAAAAATCAGTATGCAACTGCGAATCTACTACTATTTTACTCAAGTTTTCAATGTAATTTAAAATATGTAGTGAAAAATTTTAAAATTGTGATATTTTTTAAATAGAGCTATATTTTTTTAAATCTAAGTATTGATCATTTTACCAAACTAAATACGATTATATTTGTACCATTTTCTACTAAATTCCTAAAAATAAGATTCCACACCTACGCCCACATTTAGGGGGTAAACCCTTCTGCGACTTGGTACTTGAAACTCTATATTTTTACTTTTTTAAGGGGTGGTTTAGGCCGCATATGCAAAATAAAAAAACAACTAATAAATCTGCAACGTGACACTAAACCCCTTTCCGGTGAAAGGGATAATTTATTGCTATTTTTAGACAAATGTTTCCAAACTTAATTTAATGTGTTTGCCTTAGTTTCAAAGAAGGGGTTGCCTCTTAAATAAATTTGTGCCGAAATTAATCACGGCAGCTTCTTAAGTTAAGTCTCTATCTGATGTCTTTCCTTTATTTTTTTATTGTTAACTCGTGGTGGGAAAATAAATTAAAATAGAACATAAAAGCACTTCTTTTCTCTTGTTATTATTACTTATTAATAAGAACTTTTTTTTTTTTAACTGAAAATATCTTGTCGGTTGAATACTGTACTGTTATATCATTTTGATTTATGCCTATTAAAAAAAAAATCAGTGAATATGAAAAATGCATTCTATAAAGAATTCATAGAATTTTTTTACGAAGATTGACAGAAATAATTCTAAAATTTATGGTATATAATTCTAATATTATGGCAATATGCAAAACAAATGTTTTAATATTGAAATAAAAAAACATCGAAATATTTAGCTAATAATAATTTAGATATATTTAATAATGACAATATTAGTAGAAGTAGTTTTAAAAATATGTTATTTTTAGTAATGTCATCGCAATTTGCTTCTACAGGGTGTAAGAAGTTTGACTGCCATTACTTCAGCATGAGATAGAATAATCATACATGTTGTATATATTACAGTTTTCAAAATACAGCAAGTATTAATATTGGGGAGTTTCATCACAACCTGACAACAGCGTTTAACCTGCTGATGCACACTACGTGTACACGCGACAGACTTGTCCTACGGAAAAAATTTAAACAGCTATTATTGTGAAACATTTAGTAAACGTCAAGACAATTGTTTTCCAGTTTTTAAATAAATAAAATAAAATGTATCGATTTTGTAACACGAAGATAGTGTTGTGCTTAAATTTTAGCTCGAATTTTAGGAATTATGAATCTCTTAAAACATGAACTTAACTTTTAATCGCATTACGTATTTGAAAGTATGTAATTAAAGTACCCAAAGATTCACGTCGTCCAAATAATCATACCGTATTAAAATTAATTTAGGTACTTACCAAAATGCAAGATTCAGTAATTTTTAAACGCATAGGTGCAAAACAATCTACAGCATATGCTTAAAATGTCCACAATCATTTTCGATGCACGCACGACACCTTCGAATCCAATTTTCACGCACTCGCTGGAAAACACCTCAAAGAAAGGAAATAGTGGTACGCAAAAAACACTCCGACACGGTCAAATCCAGATATCAACTGAATTGCGTATTGGTAGTTGCTGGACACCGTAGTATCGCGTGTTAATAAACCGCCGCACCGTTGTCACATTGTTCGATATGAATTTTATCGAATTTTAAATTTATTACAACGCTAATTATTTTTTAAAATTAAGCATAAAGAATTTCAAAAAAGTGATAAGCATTGTATTTTATGGTATTCTATGCACGTCAATATTCCTTAATTAATCGAACTTTTGTACATCAAGTGGGAGATTTTGATATTTTTTTCTCGGAAATGGTTGAGTTTAGGACCCATGTCATAGAAGGTTTTTTTGTTTATTTTAATGTATTCTGTCGTCTGTTAAAATTAAGGGAGTGAAACTTCTAACACCCTGTATAATAAAAGTTGGTTTAATAGCGTACATTATCTGCAAAAAAATTAAAATACAAAAAAAAAATATTCGAAAAGAGTAGAATAAAAAAAGATCACACTCTAGACAACGGCCGGCAACTGGCGAACAGCGGTCCATATCCGGATTAGTAAGGAATATGAGTTTTTTTTTTCTGGACCTCGTTAAAAATTTTCAAAACTATCCGGACTCCACCTAAAATTAGTTGCCGACCCCTACTCTAGAACCTATCTCATAAATTTACATATTAAAATACATACGATGTTTTTGAGAAATTTTCGAAGAAAAAAAAGCGCCACTCTTTCAAAAAGCACTTTTTTGGTTTAAAAATAAAAAAATAAAAAAATCTGAAAATGTAAATATTCTTTTTATATTTTTCTATAAAACTACATCTCAAAACGAACAAAACTAAAAAAAATATTTATGACATCTTTAGGTTTTGCCAAGTTACAAATACTTGAAAATTTTTTACCCAAAATATTTAAATGCTCATAACTACTTGAAGGGTTGAAATAAAAACTTCATGAAAGCTACTCTAAATGGGTACAGGGTAATTCACTATATTTTGACACCCCCTTTAACTTTTTTATTTTAAGAGTTATAAAAAAAGGTTAAATATAAAAGTTGCACAACTTTTTATGAGTTTTTCGAAAATGATAGTAGGAAAACAGAAGTCCAAACAAAATGGCCGCGGATGTTAACTTTGTTAAGTTAAATGGAACACCCTGTATATTTTTACATACTTGGATAGAACGTTCCCTGTAGAGCATAGCCATATAGGGTTTGTTGGGTCCATCTATAACAATAAGCAAGATACTTTTAAAAAACGAAAAGAAGGTTTTTTTATTAAGAAAATAAAACATCTTGTAATTGTTAAACCTTTTTCAGTCATTTCCGCCTTTTTCCAATTACGTAAGGATTTACAGATTTAGTTATAGTATATTTAGACAGATCGGACATTGATATGGTCCAAAATGCATATAGGTATTGTAACTAAATCTCACTAATTAGGCCGTGAGAGGCCTAATTACTCATGGAAAATGTTATATGGTAGGCCGTGACAGTGACAGGTAATGTCATGACAACATTATTATTGTTTGACAGTTTATATTATTATTTACTTAAAATGGGTTACACAGAAGTAGAAAATTGAAATATTATAGGAATTAAAATAGAGCAAAGTTCTTCTGCATACTCTATTTTAATTCTAAATAATTTTCTACTTCTGTTTAACCACCTATTTTAATTAAATAATAGTACATACAGTCAATCAATAACAATGTTGTCAAGACATTACTACCTGTCACTGTCACGACCTACCATATAATGTCCTCGAGTAATTAGACCTCTCACGGCCTAATTAGTGAGATTTAGTTAGAATACCTGTACGTATTTTGGACCATATTAATGTGCGATTTGTCAAAATACATTACAACTAAATCTGTAAATCCTTAGTACTCGTAAATGGAAAAAAGGCAGAAATGCCTGAAAGAGGTCTAACAAATACAAGATGTATTATTTTCTTAATAAAAAACATTCTTTTTGTTTTTGAAAAGTATCTTGCTTATTGTTAGAGATGGACCCAACAAACCCTATATGGCTATGCTCTATAGCAGGGGTCGGCAAGTAATATTAGGTGGGGTCCAGATACTTTTGAAAATTTTTAACGAGGTCCAGAAAAGAAAATTATATTTCTTACTAATTTTTTATTTTACTTTGCACTCAAATTTAATCTGCTTACCTAACCATTACGAACTCAAATCAGTCAACATAATTGTAAAATACTAAAGAAAATGATGTGTGACACTCAAACGTAAAAAAATATTTTTTAAATAATTTATTTGAGTAATTTATACTTTTTATTTTTGGGGGTCCAGTTCCGCGGTCCAGATCTGGACCGCGGTCCGCCAGTTGCCGACCGCTGCTCTATAGGGAACGTTCTATTGAAATATGTAAAAATATACAGGGTGTTCCATTTATCTTAACAAAGTTAACATCTGCGGCCATTTTGTATGGACTTCATTTGTTTTTCTACTATCATTTTCGAAAAATTCATAAAAATCGTGCAACTTTTATATTTAACATTTTTTTATAACTCTTAAAACAAAAAAGTTAAAGGGGGGTCAAAATATAGTGAATTACCCTGTACCTCATAATACCAAAAAATCAGGAGAATCAGGTCATGACCTCAGTGATTTGGCATGGAATGTCCCTCCCATAAGTATTTATGTATTAGTTCTTTCGTGTTATTTATTTTTTTTTTGAGTTTATGAAACAACTTCAGGAGGTTGTCCTTTAGACCAAATATTTGTCCACCAAAATCTCTGAAGATATTTGACAGTTTGATGAAACACAAGGAACTAATTAAATATAAAATATAATAATAATATATTACTGGGAGATGTTGTTATCAAAGTAGTATTTGGAAATTAGACAAATATTTTAAATTCCTCTTTTTAGAAAAATGAGTCATTTACAATTCCAGTTTTATTTTATTTAAAATAAGCTTTATTATAGAATTAAATAATTTAAAATTGTATTAAAATAAATCCAACAGTTTTTTTTATTAAACGAATAATTTTAGAGATAATTTTATTTTGATCTTAAAAAAATATATATAAATGACCCCCATAATCTTCGTACGTGCTTTCTGTATTTTTTATTTTAATTCGACCAATTGCGAATATAAAATATTGTATTTACAATTTTGACAGTGTCTGCTGCCAATACGTACTTATTTTAAAAAATATATTTAATATATATTTTATTGATTTACAAAAATAAAAGTAGACGTTTATCAGGTTTTCTTAAGGAAATGATCGGAGGGACACAATACAAATGAAATTATATCATTCAGTAAAGATATATATCTCATATTTTAACATCTATGAGGCCTTGTGTCCTTCTATTGTTAAAGCAAGTATGAAAAGCATCTAGACAATTTTTTATTCTAAAATATACAACGTTGATGAAAAGTGTCAGATACAAATATTAGTTCAAAAAGGAATATTTTGAGAAGTTATGAATTTCATGTGGAAATTTCGCCGGTATGTTTATTTTAAGCTCAATGTGCATCCATATTTCAAAATAATTGGAAACATTAGGAAAAAATGTATGCCAAGAATTTAGAACAATAACAAGAAAAATTGCAGTAACCTGAGATACAAAAATTGTGTCATTGTGTTATTAAACAAAAATATGAAATGGCAAAAAAACATATACATAAATATTTAAATTCGACTTGAAAAATGTATACCTACTGTAAGTAAAAAGACAATTTTTTTATAATAACAATAACTTTTTAACAAACAATCAGAAAGGATACATATTTTAATCATTTTACAGAGCTTTGATCACTGAGCTTTGATGAACTATTCTTAGTACTGTCTTATTAAAACCACATGATTGTATTTCAAAATGTGTATCATACGTGCAAGAATAACCCAGAAGAAAGGTATTATTATCGCAAATAATATTTTTCCACTGTAAACACATCCAGATAATGGTAATAGCATCTAAATATAAAACCATCTCTTGGAACTCTTCCATTTTTTTAAATCATTTTAATACTTTATGATAACCACATGTTATTGTTAACTAGATGCTAGAATATGATTCCAGCGTCTGTGTAAATTATTTTGTTTATTTATTGGTAGTATACTCTGGACAGTTATGCGCGAAAGAACTATAAAGTTATTGGTAAATAATTTCTTAAATTATTTATGAATTATTTTCTAAACGTAGCCATAAAAATATTAATATTTTGTGAAAGATACGAAAATAATTTTTGTCCCAAATTCCTTGAAAATAATTTTAGATAGTCAGGTAAATGAGAATTATATTTTTAAAGTACCTTTACTTATGCATGGTAGTATTCAGATTTATAATTTGCTCCTACACTCAAGCTTCATAAAACATTAACCAAATTTGCAATTAAAAATAAGGATTTATTAGACATTTATATACATAAAATAAAGGCAGACATATTGGTAAAATCTATTATTGTTGAAAACTAAAATTAAATTAAAAGCGATAAGCAATTAACACATTCAAAATATTTCTCAGATATTTTTGATATTAAATAATGGTAAGATTATTGGTTTTTATACTTTGTGGAGCTTTATTATAATATTTCGTTGTCTCATACATCTAAATCTAACATTAATAATGTGCACGTCAGTCTTAAATCAAATTTTTACATAAAGTATGATGCATTTTAAAATGCAGCTATGGACAATTTGAAAAATTTTCAAAAAGCTAATCTTATATTAATTCATAATATAATTGAAAAACAATTTAATATTAATATGACTTCGATCAAGTTCTAGGAAGGCGTTTAACAAATAGCATTTCAAATTTTGAAAGATTAATGGNAAATAATTCTCGTCCCAAATTCCTTGAAAATAATTTTAGATAGTCAGGTAAATGAGAATTATATTTTTAAAGTACCTTTACTTATGCATGGTAGTATTCAGATTTACAACTTGCTCCTACACTCAAGCTTCATAAAACATTAACCAAATTTGCAATTAAAAATAAGGATTTATTAGACATTTATATACATAAAATAAAGGCAGACATATTGGTAAAATCTATTATTGTTGAAAACTAAAATTAAATTAAAAGCGATAAGCAATTAACACATTCAAAATATTTCTCAGATATTTTTGATATTAAATAATGGTAAGATTATTGGTTTTTATACTTTGTGGAGCTTTATTATAATATTTCGTTGTCTCATACATCTAAATCTAACATTAATAATGTGCACGTCAGTCTTAAATCAAATTTTTACATAAAGTATGATGCATTTTAAAATGCAGCTATGGACAATTTGAAAAATTTTCAAAAAGCTAATCTTATATTAATTCATAATATAATTGAAAAACAATTTAATATTAATATGACTTCGATCAAGTTCTAGGAAGGCGTTTAACAAATAGCATTTCAAATTTTGAAAGATTAATGGAAGACGTAAAATTTATATGAAATTGTTAAAAGACAATTCAAATTATTGACTATTCTCTGATTAACTTGTTGTATTGCAATTTCTTCTAACGAACAATATAAATGTGTCACAGTTACTGTAAAAGTGTTTGCAGTTTGCAGTGAGATTTTTTCGAACCGAGAGGTATAAATCGTGAAAAATGAGGGACCCAAAACAGAACCTTGTGGCACTCCATTAATCTTATCCAATAACCAAATAGAGTGGAAAAACATTTACAAAAGGTCTTAATTTTAGCAACTGAGACTATACTAATATAAAGCTGTATATTATGAAAAATTATGGTTATATGGTTTACACAAGAATGTCAAACGTATTTCCTACAAAATTTAATGATATTTCACTGTCATGAAAGGCATGTCCCTTATCAACAGCAATGATTTAAGTATGGATTTAATTTCTTAATTTTAATGGAATGTTTTTGTTTTGTTTTTTTTTTTTGAGGAGCCCATTAGAACTTTTTGAAACATTTTTATGAAGCAGGTACAAACCTTTTTTAATAAAACAATTTTTAATTTGAACTTTGGCTTCTTCAACTCTGGCATTCAACAAACATTAGGAGTTTTTAAATTTTCAAAATATTGAATTTTGTTTACTTTTACACTTATATAGCCAACTAAAATCATCGATTTCTACAGATTTCGAAGGAAAAGTAGAGGTCTTCTGTTCAGTCGTTTCTAACAGCAGAGGCCATACCACTTAATGCATAGGAAAGTGTAATTTTAGAAAATCGCCTACGTTACACTAAATATATCCGTAATTTATATTAAGTACAAAATAAATAAGTTCCTACAGGTATTTCTGAAAACATTTAGGGAAAGAGCTATCCAGTCTAAGATCTGTCACCTGAAAGTGTAAATATTTTTATTATTACTGCTGTAATTTATCTCTACAGATTTAGGGTAATGATCTCAAATAATTTTTTTATAGTAAACTAATTTACTAGTCTACTCTACCGACGAACATTTTAAATAGAACTGGGTCCAGTAGTTTTATGTAAAGTAGATTCTTTATTTTATAATTAAATAAACATATATTTAGGAAACCTACTTTGTTTTTATTTGCTCCTTTATAACAATAATGAAAAGGCAAAACATCTCTGAAAACAGTTTCTCGTTATAAATAACTAATAGACCAGGAAAATAAGCTGGGAATTGACCATTTCGCGACTTTTTGTTTCGGCAAGCTGAATTTATAACTATAGATGCTAAACAATAACATATTAGTTTCCACAGTCATAAAAATGGGGGGGAAGATTGTCTACAGGGTGGTCAATTGTATAATTTTTACGTAAATTCACGACTGTCAAAGTTGACGACCTATTGTTAAACAAATTAGGTTGGTGGCGGCAAAAAAATACTGTCATAACCGGCAACCCGAGTACTTTCCCAGATAAAAATATTTTATTTGTGGAAGTATGATAAGTGCATAAGAAATATTGTCAAAAGTCAGTGGGTCGCTTGATTTTCGGCGAGCCGTGGCGCGGCGGAAGGGTGGGGGAAGCGAACGACAGCGAGTCCGAAGAAAATGACCATAATATTCATAGTTTTGCCGTTAAATAAGCGAAATTCGCTTGAAAATAATATATTTGACAGTCTGTAACTCCGTTTTCCAACGTATCTTGACGATTTTTTTTTTAACTTAAAATTTTCCGAATATGTAATAATATACATATAACTATATCACGCTCGTACGTCGTATAGTTCATTTTGCAACTAAGGCTAAAAATTAAAAAAAAATCCACGTTGCAAATTTGAAATTAAAAAAAATTATAGATTTCAATGTATTATTATGAAATCTACCATGAAAAAAGTCAGTGCGATTGTGGAAGATCCTCGGGATCGTCCAGACTAATAAATAGTTAATTTGTTTATAAGACCATAACTTATAAACTATTCAATTTACCGATTCCAGATTTCGTGTGAGTTATTACACAGTGATAAGGAATGAGAGGATGCGATGCCAAAACGTTCTGCTAGTAATAAATAAAAAAATAAACTTCTTTTGTTTATAACTTTTGATCTAATCAATATTTTTTACGCTCGAGGGCTAGTTTTGTAGGTCTCTTGAAGACGAAAAAAAGAGTACTTTATTGTTTTTTCGTGGAAATCAACGGAAAAAAGTTATAAGCGAAAAACGTGAATTTACGTAAAAATTATACAATTAACCACCCTGTAAACAATCTTCCCCCCATTTTTGTGACTGCGGAAACTAATATGTTATTGTACATAATATTTAGCATTGTGCAAAACCGTACTTATCTTATCAACTTCGACGTCACCTGTTACATGGGTGTTGCATAACAATGAAAAAGTAATATTAACGGTCGATAGAAGGCAGCACAAAAAACAGGCACTTAGGTAGGAAATTCTGGAAGGAAGCCTAAATAGTTGAAGATAGGTAGTTGAAGTGAGAACAGTGTGCAGATCGGTAGTAAGACAATCGGCGGGCAGTGTGTCAAAGTAGTGAAAAGTTAATTGTTTAAAGTGTTATTAGTTAGCAGATGTTTCATGACAATAATTCTTTGTAAGTTTAGCTTCCATTGCTTTATGCTCAAGGGCATATATTTTTCCAAGGTAAAATTGTTATAATTATACTTAAAGTTTGCCCATTATTTATTTCATGTTAAAAATATATGTATTGTCCTGATTGCCAGACATTACAATAACGACTTCTTTGTTTCACATCTAACTTGTTTTTGCCACGATTACGTTATACGTAAAATATAGATGTTTCATGATAATAATTCTGTATATGTTTAGCCTTCATTGTCTTACGCTCAGGGGCGTATATTTGTCTAAGATAAAATTGTTACAATTATTATTAAAGATTGCTCATTATTTATTACATGTTAAAATATGTATATTGTCGTGACCGCCCGGATATTGCAATAACGACTTCTTTATTTCACATTTAACTTGTTTTA